>NC_057810.1:429243393-429515831 GCF_018294505.1 Triticum aestivum
AGCACGATCTTTGGCAAAACTAACATTTGTTAGTCCACGGACATGGTCCCCCTTGAGAAGACTTTGCAAAGATCTCATATTGACGTGGGCTAAACGGCGATGCCAAAGCCATCCCACGTCAACTTTAGCCATTAGGCATGTCGCAGTCTTAGTGGGTCGCTCCGAAAAGTTAATCACATAGAGACCGTTCTCGACATGCCCAACAAAGGCTACTTTAAGAGTCTTGCTCCACAAGAGGGCCACGATATCAATATCAAAGAATGTAGCAAAGCCCATGAGTGCAGGTTGACGAACGGAAAGTAAATTGAATGCAAGGGACTCAACAAGCATGACTTTCTCGATCGTTAGATCATGAGAAATGACAACCTTGCCGAGACCCAATACCTTAGAATGTGATGCATCACCCCACTCGACATTGGTGGGCATAGATGGAATCTCTTGCACTTCCACCACCAAGTCCTTGCTCACGTTCATATGATTTGTTGCTCCACTATCGAGCAACCATGATCCCCCACCGGAAGCAAACACCTACACGAGATCAATGCTTGGTTTTAGGTACCCATTTAGTAATGGGTCCTTCGATGTTAGTAACAAGGGTCTTGGGTACCCAAATAGACCATTCAATGTACTCATAAGAAGAACCAACAAATTTAGCATAAACACGTCCATCACTAGCACGGCACAACACATATGACATGTTAAAGTCGCCGGCTTTGTTTGAGGAAATGCTTTTGCCCTTTTGGACATCAACTCCCTTCACTTTCTCCTTCTTCTTCTTAGGAGCACCCTCTCCCTCTTTCACAAACGTTTGTTTGAGAGGAGGAGGACGTTTGGTCTTGTTGTTCTTCTTCTTCTTGCTCTTGGACTTGGGTGCAAACCCAATTCCTTCTTTGGCCACAACTTCCTTTTGATTGCTCAAAAGGTCGTTGAGGTTCTTCTCACCTTGAATGCAAGTCACAAGGCCTTTCTCAAGTTGATCCTTTAACTTGGCATTCTCCTCCACAAGATGCACATGCTCACAACATGGGTTAGTAGCACATGCATTATCAACTAATACCATATGAGGAAAGGTGTCCTTTTCTTTGATTATCTTAACTTGGAGTTGAGCATGAGACTCTTTGAGGTTAGCATGAGTACCCTTCAAGACCTTGTGGGCCTTGTCAAGTATCTCAAACTCCTCTTTGAGTCTAGCATGATCAACCCCAAGTTTAGCCTTCTCGGAGGTTAGCACATGAGACACGACAAGAGCATGATCAAGATCTTTCTTTAACTTAGCATGGTCATCATTGTGTGACTCCTCAAGAGTCAAACGATGCACACGCTCTTCCTCAAGAGCATTAGAGAGATCCGATATCTCATCGGCATAGTCACGACTATGACCTTCCATCTTGGAGATGGTTTCTTCGTGAGCCTCGATCATGTCATTGGCCTCACCAAGTTGTTCCAAGAGAGCAACAAAGTGCTTCTTGGACTTTCCCTTGAGCTTACTCATAAAAGACTCAAATTCATTCACTTCCTCATTAGACTCAACATGTTCATCAATGCAATCCTCCAAGGAGGGATTAGTAATGATGGTGGTTGTGATGTTGGGGGTTACCTTGTTTGAAGCTTTAGCCATGAGGCATCTGGCGGTGATGTTTTCGTTGGGTGATTCGAAGAGAGACACCCGGGGAGTAGTAGCAATGGCAACGGACGCCATGGCCATTGCTTCTTCATTTTCATCATCATCGTCATCCTCTTGGTATTCTTCTTGAACCACCAACCCACGAGTGGGAGTCTTCTTGGCGAAGTTGTTCTTGTTGGGGAAGGACTTAGCTTTGTCCTTTCGGATGAACTTGCCACCGTTGTCTTCCCGCTTCTCGTAAGGACAATCCGCAACGAAATGGCTCACATTGCCACAGTTGAAGCAAGTTCTAACTCATTGCTTGCCCTTGACGCCACTTGAGTTGTTCTTGTTGAAGTTGGGTCTTGAACTCTTCTTGCTCCAAAATTGTCTTGAAGCAAGGGCCATGTGCTCATGGTAATCAAACTTGGTGTCTTCGGGGTTGCTTTCCTCATCTTCCACTTCTTCCTCTTCTTCCATAGTGACCTTGGCCTTCAAAGCAAGGTTAGGCTTCTTTGCCCTTTGAGAACGGAGCACCGCATTGTCGGCGGTCTTGTCCAAGATGCTCATTGCAACGAACTCATCCAACACTTCACTTGAGGTCATGGAGTGGAAGTCCGGTCGTTGAAGAATGACGGAGGACATGACCTTGTTGTAGGGCATCATGGCCTTGAGTAACTTCCGCTTGATCCAATTGTCATCCGTGTCCTTGCTTCCATGATCTCGAAGTGCAACCGCGAGTTTGGTCACTCTCCGAAAGAGCTCACGAGGTTCTTCATCTTCTTTCATTGCAAACTCATCGGCTTCATCTTGCACCACTTCATAGTTGGAGCGTTGAATGCTAGCACTTCCACGATAGAGACCCTCGACACATTTCCATGCTTCTTTGGCCATGACATGGGGTCGAAGATGAGGGAGATCTTCGGGAAGGATTGAATCTTGGATGATGAAGAGGGCACTCTCATTGAATTGATTGTCCACGGCTTCTCGAGGGGTGAAGTTGCTTGGGTCATGAGGATAGAAACCTTCTTCAATGATTCTCCAAAGGTTAGTGTTCACATGTTTCAAATGACGCTTAAAGCGATAAACCCAAGAATCAAAATCTTCATGTTTCTCATATTTAGGAGGAGGACCGGCATGATTCAAATGAGTAGAGGGGATTGGCCCTCCATAAATGGGAGGTTCCACATGGGAAAAGATGCCGGTACCATTTCTACCACTAATAGAAGGACTCTTATCAATGTTAGCTTCCCCCTTGTCGGAGGGAGCATCCATCACCTTGTTGGTGGGATCACCCACTTTCATTGGCGAGGTAGATTGTTTAAGTCCTTCTAGGAATTCCTTAAACATGGCCTTGGCCTCGGTCGTCATGGAGGTTTTCAATGTTTCCAAAGCCACATTGAATTCCTCACGTGAGATCGAGTTACCCCCATCTCCCGTAGATGAGATCGGATTCGCACCGGAGTGCTCTCCCACCTCATCTACAACATCAACCATACTCTTTGGACGGTAAAGTCCTTAAAAAGAGACGAGGCTCTGATACCAATTGAAAGGATCGATATGGTTGACTAGAGGGGGGGTGAATAGGCAACTAACAATTTTTAAGCTTTTCTTTACCAAATTAAACTTTGCAACAAAATAGGTTGTCTAGATGTGCAACTAGGTGAGCAACCTATATGATGCAATAACAACTAGCACACAAGCAAGCAAGGATGTAAACAAGTAGGCTTGCAAAAGTAAAGGCACGAAATAACCAAGAGTGGAGCCGGTGGAGACGAGGATGTGTTACCGGAGTTCCTTCCTTTTAAGGGGAAGTACGTCTCCGTTAGAGCGGTGTGGAGGCACAATGCTCCCCAAGAAGCCACTAGGGCCACCGTATTCTCCTCACGCCCTCACACGATGCAAGATGCCGTGATTCCACTATTGGTGCCCTTGAAGGCGGCGACCGAACCTTTACAAACAAGGTTGGGGCAATCTCCACAACAATCGGAGGCTCCCAACAACAACAACACCACGAAGCTTCACCACAATGGAGTATGGCTTCGAGGTGACCTCAACCGTCTAGGGCGCTCAACACCCAAGAGTAATAAGATCCGCAAGGGATAAGTGGTGGGAATCAAATATCCTGTGGTGGAAGTGTAGATCGGGCCCTTGTCACCCAATCCCGAGCAAATCAACAAGTTTGATTGGCTAGGGAGAGAGATCGGGCGAAAATGGAGCTTGGAGCAACAATGGAGCTTAGAGGTGGAAGAGGTAGTCAACTAGAGGTAGAAGACACCCCTTATATAGTCGTGGGAAAAATCTAACCGTTATCCACATGTTCAGCCTGCGACGCACGGTACTACCGCTCCAGGTGTGCGGTACTACCGCGAGGCTGCGCAGTACTACCGTGGAGGACCACGGTACTACCACGGCAGCTGTACAGGCCGGAACTAGTCTGACTAGGGGGCAGTACTACCGCTCGCGCGGTACTACTGCTTCCCCTTGCGGTACTACCGTAAGGCAGGAGAGTCACGGCCTGGGAAGGGCGCAGATGAAATAAATTACATCCGTGCCTACTTCCACTGAAACTGGGGTGGTACAAAAACCCGACGCGGTACTACCGCTCGCGAGGCGCGGTACTACCGTGGCGGGCGCGGATGTAAAAAATTACATCTGCGCCTACTACTGTGACACTGCGGTACTAGGTAGGAGGGCCACGGTACTACGACTCCTAGGGAGCGGTACTACCGTGGGCCCCCACGGTACTACCGCGCTGGATGAGCGGTACTACCATGGTGGGCGCGGACGTAAAAAATTACATCCGCCCCTACTACCGCACTGGAGCGGCACAAGGCCTGGGTGCCGCGGTACTACCGCTCCAGAGGAGCGGTACTACCGTGACACCCAGCGGTACTACCGCTTGTACCTGCGGTACTACCGCAAGTATAGTAGTAGTCACCAGGTTTCCGCACAACCAAGATAACGAAGGGCAGCTCCAAAGTGCAGGGAAAGGGGAGACAAGTGTACGTGTTGATTCCACCCAAACCTTTCCGACGCGGACCCCCTCTTAATAGTACGGCTCTCCTACGACTCAAATCCACCAAAGAGAAACGTAGAACAACACCGACTTCAATCTCCGAGGGGCACCGAACCATCTCGTGCCTAGTGATGAAGTATCTGAGAGACTCAAGGCACATGATTAGTCCGCAAAAGCATTGTCATCAATTACCAAAACACCTAAGGGATAAATATGCCCTTACACCCCTGTAAGGACGCTTGACCCTGGAAAGGACAATGATGTTCCACGAAGTGGAGTATGGACTTCATAAGTATAAGTTTTTTATCTTGGTATGTGGGACATCCCACGAGGATGAAGAGATGTATTACTATTGGATATAAAGGAGGTATGATGTTGGAAATATGGATCAATGCAAATTCCATGATGAGTCTGAGTAATCACGTCTTAGATTGGTACAAATAGAAGGAAGAAAGACATTACAATTGGATTGATTTTAAGTATGCCAGGAAGCTGGAAGTTGAATGTTGGAATAACGATCAGTTGCCCGCGATGATGAGATAAATGTTACAAGTGATGAGATTGGCCATAACCCACAGGCCCCAGGACCTGCCAAGAAGCAAGCACACTCTTGCTGAAGGAAAAAACCCAGGAAAGAGTTACCCTTTTATCAACAGATGATCCTATAGGAGTTTACGCAAAACCTGAGAGTTGTGAAGGAACGATAGATTTTTGTTTGGCTTGCAGAATCCATGGATTATCCGAACTTGGTTCGGCGACAAGAGAAAAATTCTGCAATGCTTGTGAGGATGACCGAGTGTTAGCATGCGAGATTCGCTAAACCATATACAAGATAATGATTTGGGTGCGGGATGGATTGATCACCATACCGACTTACTCTTATTATTCGCCTTGCTATGTGGGTTGGTAAATCTGAGTGACTTACCTATAGTAGAGAGACGACGATCAAAACCTTGTTTAAACCTTAGAATGGTATAAGTATTTTCCCCTTGTACAAGGCAGTTGTTGCCAATCATAGGTCATACGGTGAGGTTCAGCCCAGACCCATTTCCTGCAGGAGAAACCATAAATGGTTGACCACCATGAGATATCAATAGTTGTTTAGTATTGGCGCCAGACCCGTCAGCTAAGAAGACCCAGTCATGAAATAACCTTACCAAGATGAAATTGACACAAGAATTGAGGAAAAGGTTATGCCAGTACCGGAAGAGCCCAGAGGAATTTTCCCGAGATCTGGGAAGACCGACACTATCAACAATAAGGATGGAGTATATGAGTTTTGATGGAACCGTAACCATGCTTCTAAGGGTGGTAGCACCCGAGACCCCCGGAGATGATTGATGGATTTTGAGAAGACCCCAAACCTAACTTATTTCTTGCTAGCCTCTCCGAATCTTGAGGACGAGATTCATTTTAAGGGTGGTAGGTTTGTAACATCCCAAAATTCTAAATTTTGGAATTTTATAAACAAATAGATAGTTTTGATTGATTGTTTGATTGCTTGTGTGTAATTGAGTGATTCGAAACTTTTTGAAAGTTAAATGAGAGGGAATAAAAGGACTTTCCCAAACTTTCATTTTCTTTTCTGATCTACATGAATTCAAATTCTTTACAAATACAAAACCCTTGAGCGAAGATGATATGAATTCTTCCATTTAATTAAATGAAACGGTATTTGAAAATATTTGAATTTCATTTAGAAATTTTTCGATTCATAAACTTCATGCAACTCAATGATTTTCATGAGAGAGGATAATATGACTTCTTCAAATTATATGAGATATGAGTTGGGAGTTTTAAGAGAATTAAATTCAAAATTCTTTTGAATTTCTTTTCAATTTGGAGTTATTGGAGTTTTATTCAAATTATTTTTCTCCAAAAATAAAATATACAGAAATTAGGGTAACATGATTCCCTACAATAGAAAATTGGAGAGAAATAAATTTGAATTCATTTTGGTATTTTTTAAAAAATGATTTTCGTTGGATTTTATTAGAGCAACATCAGTGTTTGATTTATTAGAATTTGTGTGGATTTTGTTTGACTCTAGAAAAATGTCATGCTGTAGAAAATCGTTTTCTGAAAATTTTGATATATTATATGCCTATAGTATTTTATTTATTTATTTTGGTTTTATTTTATTTTTTGAAAATTTGTTTAAAAAAACTTTCTTCCGCCGAACTGGGCCGGCCTAGCTCCAGCCAGGCCAAGGCCCGGCACCGCGCCGCCTCGCTCGTCGTCCCCGACCGGGACCGGAGTCCCGGCGCCGCCCTGCCACCTTGCCCCCTTCCCCACGCGTCCTAAGGCCCCCCTCCCCTATAAATGCGCCGGCCCCGCCGCCCTCTCTCTCTGCTTGCACCGCCGCCTCTCCCGCATCTCGCCGCGCCACCGCGTCTCGTCTGCCGCTGCCATCGGCGAGATCCGCCGCTGCCGCCTTGCTCCACCGCGCCACTGAGACGCCGCCGCGGTCCCAACGCCCGCACCGGAGTTCGTCACCGGCAGGATCCGTCCGCCGCTGGTTTATTTCGCCCGAGCCGGTAAAGCAGATAAAACCGCCCGATTTTATTTTATTTAGTTGGTTTATCCTCTAGATCGGTTTGCTTACATAAACCGTTTCGTTTTTATTTAGCGAACATGGTCTGTTTAGGTAGTTTCAATGAACGTTTTCGTTCGTTAGGACTTCATAACGAACGTTCATCGTCTAGTTTTTCCCTTTTCTGTTGATTTTACATCAGGGACCTATCCGTGAATATAATTATTTACAGATTGGCCCCTAGTTTTCAAACGACCACAACTTCTTGCTCGTTTATCCAAATCCAACGAAACCAACGCCCACTTCTTTGTTATGATCTCCTCTATCCAGTAAAACAACTCAAACATGTTTTTGAAAGTTTAAAATTTGAATTCGATCAGATTTGAATTTGAACTTCGTTTGATCATAACTTGAGTTTCGTAACTCCGATTTAGTTGATTCTTTTTGCAAATCGAAGCTCAAACTTTCTGATAAGGCCAAATTCACATAATTTTGGTACTATTAGGAATTGTTTTATGTTGCAAGAGTTATTCGCTTGGTTTTGATGTTTTCCGAATCGTACTCTTCGTTCTTTTCGATCTTTTGAGTGATTGCTTATGTGTGGTTACTATTGCTTGCTCACGATAGATTGACCGGAGTGTGACGAGTAGAACTATCAAGAGTTTTGAGTGTGAATCATCTTCATCAACATTGCATGCAAGTTCACACTTTGATCATATCCCTTATTACCCAGTTTTATTGCATTAGTTCAATCCTCCAAACAATTGCATGATTAGGATCTGAATTTATATGTGGGTTTTGGGAAGTAGATCGAGGTAGTACCTATTACCAGTTTTATTGTCAAACCCTTGGGAGTTACTTCTACGTTTGCTTATTATGCCATGCTATGCTCGTAGACGTGGATTGGGTGAGTGAACATTCCATGACAGATGTGAGATTATTAATTAATGTTTTATTTAAGGTGGCAACTTTAATACACATCTGGGTGGATTGAGGTACCTGGGTATTCCAGGATTGCCTGTCTAGGCACCTGGGTAGACCAGGATTGCCTGTTTTTTTTCATGGACCGCCACCCAGGCTCAAAGCGATCATAAGATTATTCATGCTAGAAACTTCCGTGTGCAGCCACATGCTATTATGGGCTCTAGCATAGTTGACTAAGTCGTGCGTACTCTTACAATGGTAGACTAGCAGATGTAGGGGATGTAGGTTGGTACGGTCTACTCATCGTAAGGTGCTAGCGCTTCTGAAAGACTATGTCTCGGTCATCCATTTCTCAAACACCATGTAGTGCGAGAAAACCAACGGAGGAGATCGAGTCATGTGGGGAAAAGTGCGCAAACATCTGCTGAGTGTATAAAATAATCATGATTAGCCATGTCCCCAGTTATGGACATTTTGAGTATCTAGTACTTGGATTATCAAGTGAATCTCATCATGTTACTATAATAAATATTGTTCGGTTTTAATGATGATGTTACTTAATTGGGATTGAGAATGCTGTCAACCATTCTCAATGTTTAACAACCACCATGATAGTTAAATAAAATTTATTCCTTTGTAGTAGGGAAAAATTGGCTTTTCACAAAAACATTATAACCATAGAGCCTCCACCAGCCATATATGCATGTAGTGATAGCCTTTATTCATCATTGCTCTATGGTGTGAATTTGCCAGTACATTCAATGTACTGACCCTTTGTGGCTGCAACGTCTCATGTTGCAGGATCTTACAACGAGTAAGTGATACGTTAGGGTTACGATTTCTACACTCAACTTTGCCGTTGGTGTTGATGGGAATCCACAACCTTGTTACTTCTTCTATTTGGATTGAGGTAATAGTATTTACGTTACTTTATACATGTGATTTACCTCTGTTATAAATCCTCGAGTACTGTGTGTGTCAGCATACCGATCCAGGGATGACACTTAAGCACAGAGACTTGATCCATTCGGGTCGGGTCGCTACAGTGTACAAGTATATCTTTCCACATAGAAAATAATTCATCTACACAAGCCTTCAGAACAGGGTAGATTTCCTAGAAGGCGACACCCAATAGGTCATTTTTGTACCCAGGTTTCCTTGCAAGCTTAGAATTATCAAATTCTACTACAGTTTATATTTGATGCATGATTGACCTCTTAGCAATCACCGGTTCAACAATCTTTGTATTATATACAACCATCAGGCTTATACATATAATCGTTCAGGTCCTGATTTTTTAAATTAAATATTCTTAATGTTGAGCAGTTTTTGTTATGGATTCAGTTCATTATTCAGGATCACAAGAGTCAAATTCTTATGTGGTTCAGGAAGCACCAAGGATAATACGAGTTAGACGGCTATACAACTCGACTTATCTACTGAAACAAGATGCTTAGCGGATCAACAAGATGCTTACAGATATAGAACAGCAGGATGGTGGGGTGTGGGTATAACATGGCAATGATAGACCCGGTGAAGAAGGAATGACAGTTGTGCAGAGGGTTAAGGGGTGTGGTTACAACGTGACAATAAGAGAAAGACACGGTAAAGAAGGATTGAACGTTGTGTGGGCTTTCCATGTATGAATACTACTGGCAGTGTTATAATGTGCTGATATATGCTTTGTAAACAGCAGGCCAAGTGGTCCATTAGAAAAGGGCTGGATAGATTATCAAACAATGAGGGAAGCCAGGAAGAGCTCGGGACGATGGCGTAATGATTAGCCGTCTTCAAGTAGAAGATCCGGACAACCATAAGGGCGTGCGATTTTTTTCCGATGCAATGCATGGGCGCCACAACCGACCTCAACCTTCAGATTTTACAGTACTGTAGTATTCATAGAAGTCTACTTTTTTGTTTGTATTCGTAGTAAATTATAGTTAATTGATGACTAACCTGATGAAGGATTTACTATCCTATAACTTCTATAGTTTTACACTATACAGTTACCTGAATTTACAGTGCTACATTTTTTACTAGAAGAACTATTTGAAGGAGATTGTAAGAGTACTGACCTACAGTTTGTCTTCTTGGTGTGATTGTAGTTTCCTGATTGTGTAGCTATTCTATCCCCTTCTTCCTCCATCCTCTTTCTCGTTCTTATCTGATTATAAAGCACACATTATTACTGGTTGTTTCTCCTTATTTTTACTGAAGTTCCAGTATCTTTGTTGTGATCTGGTTGTTACTGACTGGAATTTTAGTAAAATGAACACTGTAAAATTAATCAAAGCTGAATATGTGATACACTTTAAAAGTTATTCTTTATTCATAGTGAGATGACTGTAAATTTCAACTGAAACCACTGTATTTAAAGCTTCATGACGATGAAATGTTTAGTATGTGATTAATTCATCTTGTGTTGATCATTGTACAGCAGGTTGATGATGACTTTATGGCAGCCTAATTATGAATTTATACTATGTTTGTGTTCTGGAGTTTCTTCCACAAGTATCTACTTCAGATCCTTGAGAATGCTATATGAATTTCAGGTTTTCTTCCAATAGTATTGTGAAGAAAACAGAACTGTCAATAACCTGGAGAAGGTCGTGAGAGTACTGACCTGGCAGTGTTGCTTTTTGGGCCCTTTCATTGCTTGCTCATGGATCATAGAGCGCATAGGTCATACATACACGTGCCATGTTTGTAGTGCCTGAAAAAATTGGTTGAATGCCTGTTTATTTTCAGTCAAGTTTCTTTTTCAGTTGGTGTCAGATATTTACTGGTTGATATATTTGATTGAAGGCCAATTCAATTTCAGTCGATTGTAATATAGACACTCCTTTTCTTTTGAATACCAAAGTGTTCTCTATGGGGAAGCCTATACGGCGCAACCGCATTCACTACCCCTCGTGCGCTGGGCGTTCTCATGCGCAAGCCCCTTTTTTGTTTTTTTATTCGTATTTTCTTTTTCTTTCTTTTTTCCTTTCATTTTCTTTTCTGTTTTCCTTTTCTTTCTTCTTTTCTCATCTTTACTTTTTTACTTTTTTGTGAAATTTCTTTCAAATTCGTGAAGATTTTTTGTTTCATCGAATTTCAAAAAATGTTCATCAATGTAAAAAAAGAGCTCATTGAATTCAATTTTTTCATCAGCTTTAAAAAATGTTCATCAAAATTTGTTCACTGACCTAAAGAAATATTCATTAAATTAAAATTGTGTTTATCATTTTCGAAAAAAGTTCAACAAATTCATTTTTTACTGAATTAAAAGTTATTATTCAAGTTTAAAAAACGTTCATCAATATTAAAGAATGCTTACAAATTTTTCCAAAAAAATAAAAAATTGTTCATGAAAATAAAATTTGTTCATATTTTTTGAAATCATGGACGTTTTCTGAATATAAGAACTGTTTTTGAGAAGTCAAAAGAACAAAGTTTTTTGAAATTTTAGAACCTTTTTGTAATCACAAATTATTTTAACATAAAATAAAACAAAAACAGAAAATAAAAATGAAAAGTACAACAAACTTATATATCTAAAAATACCCAACATAGTAAAAATCGTTTTACAATAACTACACAATTATATATATTCACACTTTTTAAAAACTGGTCAAAATTCCCAAAAGTTGTTAATTTAAAAAATGCATTTAGAAATGTTCAGAAAAGTGCTATTTTTTAATAAACCATTTCGTTGTATTAAAAAATTCATGTTTTCTGAAAAGAAAAGAAAAAGATTTAGAGACTATTCCATGAATTATTCTTCAGTTAGGCGAAGAATGTCGAGGTGGCTTCTTAACGACCAATATTCAACCGAGAAACAATAATCATGTTTATTAGAACTGAATATAAGAAATGGTGCGTAATGATAAATTCGGCAAACAAAGTTGCCCATGTTTTATTTTCGAGCCTACCAGCGCGATAACTTCAACAAGTCACAGTGATTCCAACTCAAAAAACAAATTATACCTAATGACACATCGAGTAGATTTTGCAGATTCATGCCCGTTGGCACAGGCATTTGTACTAGTCCCTTATAAACCAGCGATGGCTTCTGGTCGTCCGTCGTTAGGCTTTTTTCAAAAACGTCCCTTTGTTTCTGAGAAATTAACCCGCCGTCCTACCTAAAGTGGTGGAAAACGTTTCGTTTTTTGCAAAAGACCCCCTGCCACCACCGGCCAGCTCCACCCCTTATCCATTGCCGGAATGGGTCGACGCGTCGCAGCTGGCGTTGGCGAATCCATTCCCGGCGGCGGCGGCTTCAGGCGAGGAGGGGAGCGAGCTCGGGAAGCTCCGGCGGGGCCTTGTTGCGGACGAGGCGAGGCCGAGGCGGCGGCGCGCGGGCGCGAGGAGGCGGGGTCGAGGAGGCGCAGGAGGACGCCGGCCGGTGGCGCTCCGACGGGGGCTTGGCAAGGGCGACAACGGTAGCGAGGGGTTGGCGGCGGCCGGCATGCTCGCTTGGGAGGATGGAGGCCGCCTCGCCGGGGCTCGGGCGTGGCAGCACGACGTCGGGCCGTTGCCGATGGCGCTGGGGCCGGGGCGGTGGTTTGACGGGCAATGAGGAGGAGGTGCTATCCTGGAGCTAGCAACGGCGACTGCAGCTTGACGATGCGGGCGTCAACAACTTGCTTCCGGGGCTGCGGGCCATGAGCGGGGCCGTGCTCGCGGATGAGACCCGAGCCTGATTTGGATCGGATTACAGGCCGTGTCCTTGTCGAACACAATTCAATGGAGTGCCCAACCCGGATTGTTGTTTTCTGCTATAAGAAGGAAGGGTAGTTGGCCGAAATCTCCATGAGATCAATTTTTGATTTGGACGAAACATCCAATGTCTTGGCCGAGTTCGTTGGAGGAAGAAACATCGAGTTCGCCGGAGGTACAAGAACATCCTCGAGCACTCCAATGTCGCCAGCGGAGGCTACACCAGAGGTATGTTTGACCCCTGTTTGATTTATTTTCCTGTCCCCTGTCGCGCTGGCTAGCCCGTGCGCGGTGACTGTTGTTGCTCGCGCGCTCGTGCGCATCCCTGCTGCTGCCGCTGCTCGCTGGCGATCCCGGCGCGGCGACTGCTGGTGCTCTCGCGCTCATGCGTATCCCTGCTGCTGCCGCTACTCGCTCCTGCCTTTTCCTTCCATTAGTGTAACGCCCCGAGACCGATGTGCCAGGTGTCGTTCAGTTATTCGCTGGTGTTGCCTTGTCATTGCTTGCGTGTCATGCATTGCATATCATGTCATCATGTGCATTTCTTTTGCATATGTGTTCGTCTCATGCATCCGAGCATTTTCCCCGTTGTCCGTTTTGCATTCCGGCGCTTCGTTCTCCTTCGGTGATCATTTCTACCTTTCTTTCTTGTGTGGGGATTAAACATTTCCGGATTGGACCGAAACTTGTCAAGCGGCCTTGGTTTACTACCGGTAGACCGCCTGTCAAGTTTCGTATCATTTGGACTTCGTTTGATACCCCAACGGTTAACCGAGGGACCGAGAAGGCCTCGTGTGTGTTGCAGCCCAACACCCTTCCATTTTGGCCCAAAAACCTTCCTAACTCTGCTCCATCATCTCGGTCGTTCGATCACGATCGCGTGGCCGAAAACCGCACCTCATTTGGAGCTTCCTAGCTCCCTCTATCTATAAAAGAGCACCCCTCCCCGAAATTTCGGATCATTTCACAGTCTAAACCCTAGATCCACTCCTCCCCGCGCCACCGGACGCGTCCGTGCTGCACCGGACATGTCCGCCCCCTTGCGCCACCTCACTCCAGCCAATCAGAAGCCGCCACGTCTCCCCGCCGCCGCTTCCCCTCCACTCACCGTGCGCCACATGGCACCGCGCTGCCCCACTTCGCCGCCGGGCCCGGAGAGCCCGCAACCGGCCCCCGCGGCCCATCCAACGCCGCCGCCCGAGCCCACGGGGAGACCAGATCCGCGCCGCCCGGTCCTCCCTTGCGCCGCTGCACGCCGTCTCGACGCCGGCCGCCCGCCGACGCCGCTCGCCGCCTCGTGCCCTGCCCGGCCCCGGCCACCGTTGAGCTCGCCGGATGCCGCCCCCGTCACCCTTTGCTTCCCGCCGCCGTCCCAAAGCGCAGCGGCCTCCATCCGACCCCAGGGAGGAGCCCCAGTGCCGCCCGCCCCAAGATCCGGCGCTGCCGCCTCGGTTCCTACTGTCCCCGTCGCCGGAGTTCCCAGCGCGCCGCCGCCGGAGAGGATCGGGAGGAGCCCCGATCCGTCTGCGTTGACCGCGTCCCCGCTCTTGGGCCCCGCCGTGGCCTCCCAGGCCCAGCGTGCCGCCCCCGCCTTCGGCCCAGATCCGCAGCCAGCATCGCCGGCCCAGCTCCCCGCGGTCCAGCGCGAGCGCCCCAAGGCCCAGCTCCAGCAGGCCTCGCCTTGGCCTGCCTCCTCCTCCAGCCGGGCCGAAGCCCACTGGGTGAGCCGCCACCCGCCCCACCTTGTTTTTTTTCATTCCTCTGGTTGGGCTGCCCAGTGCTCCAGTTCCCGTTTCGGCCCGCCTCGTTTTTTTTCGTCCTGGGAATTTGTCCAATTATCCAGAGACTGCCAGTTTTACAGATTACACCCTCATGTTCATGCATTTAATAACTCATGAACTGTGCATCGGATTTAAATGTTTTATATATGAAACTTGCTCAGAATTTTGTGTAGATTAATAATATCCAATTTTCACCCATGTTTAAAATGTTAAAAATGCTGTTTGATTAAATTTTCTCCTATGCCATGTTAAAATGATTTTATTCATAACTAAATAACCGTAGCTCTGATTTAAATAAACTTTATATGTAAATGGGGTAGAATTTTGCCTAGTTTAACATGGTGGCATCATCTTGCATGATTAACAACTCTAAAATTGTGTTTAGGGCAGAACAGTACCAAATCTATAATATGCTCATGGGGAGTTTCCGAAATTGTTGTTCGTTGCTTCCGGCCTCATTTAACCTTGACTAGATAGGTAGTTTTCATTTGCTTCACCCACTTGCCCTGTTTAATAACATTTAATATTGTTGGGTACATAAACAAGAGAGAACTAAATAATTGATGTGGTGTTTCGTCAATATGCAACTCGTTGCATATTGGGCTCCATTTAACTTGTAGTTTTGTTTGTGCATATTGCCATGACATGTATCATTAAACTGGACATGCATCATACTCGTTTGTGCTTCATGCCATGTTGATGTGTTTGTTATTTACTATGTTGTTTGCTTCTTTCCGGTGTGCTTCTTCGGGTTGTTTCCGACAACGTTGCGTTTGTGAGGAACCGTTCGTCTACGTCCGTTTGTCTTCTTCATGGACTCGTTCTTCTTCCTTGCGGGATTTAAGGCAAGATGATCATACCCTCGAAATCACTACTATCTTTGCTATGCTAGTTTGCTCGCTCTTTGCTATGCCAATGCTACGATGCCTACCATTTGCTTGTCAGCCTCCCAAATTGCCATGTCAAACCTCTAACCCACCATGTCCTAGCAAACCATTGTTTGGCTATGTTACCACTTTGCTCAGCCCCTCTTATAGCATTGTTAGTTGCAGGTGAAGATTGAAGTTTGTTCCTTGTTGGAACATGGAGATGTTGTTTCTTGTCGGAACATGTTACTTGTTGGGATATCACTATATATCTTATTTAATTAATGCATCTATATACTTGGTAAAGGGTGGAAGGCTCGGCCTTATGCCTGGTGTTTTGTTCCACTCTTGCCGCCCTAGTTTCCGTCATATCGGTGTTATGTTCCCGGATTTTTGCGTCCCTTACGCGGTTGGGCTATAATGGGAACCCCTTGACAGTTCGCCTTAAGTAAAGCTCTTCCAGCAATGCCCAACATTAGTTTTACCATTCGCCACCTAGCCTTTTCTTTTCCTTGGGTTCTGCAGACTCAAGGGTCATCTTTATTTTAACCCCCCCGGGCCAGTGCTCCTCTGAGGGTTGGTCCAACTGAGCGATGTCCGAGGCTACCAGGGGCAACTCTGGGCTGGCTTACCCGACGTCTTGCTCATCCGGTGTGCCCTGAGAACGAGATATGTGCAGCTCCTATCGGGATTTGTCGGCACATCTGGGTGGTGTTGCTGGTTTAGTTTTACCCGGTCGAAATGTCTTGTTGTACCGGGATACCGAGTCTGATCGGAATGTCTCGGGTGGAGGTCTATTCCTTCGTTGACCGTGAGAGCTTGTGATGGGCTAAGTTGGGACACCCCTGCAGGGATTTGAACTTTCGAAAGCCGTGCCCGCGGTTATGGGCAGATGGGAATTTGTTAACGTCCGGTTGTAGAAAACCCGAAGTTGACCTTATTTATAATACATCAACCGCGTGCGTAACCGTGATGGTCTCTTCTCGGCGGAGTCCGGGAAGTGAACACGGTGTTGGAGTTATGTTTGACGTAAGTAGTTTCAGGATCACTTCTTGACCGCTGCTAGCTTCACGACCGTGCCTTGCTTCTCTTCTCGCTCTCTTTTGCGAATGTAGCCACCATATATGCTAGTCGCTTGCTGCAGCTCCACCTCATTACTCCATCCTTCCTATAAGCTTAAATAGTCTTGATCTCGCGTGTGCGAGATTGCTGAGTCCCTGTGGCTCACAGATACTTCCAAAACCAGCTTGCAGGTGCCGATGAGTCCGTGCAGATGACACAACCAAGCTCAGGAGGAGCTCGTTGAAGATCTTGTCCTTTGTGTTGTTTCCGTGCTAGTTGATCAGTAGTGGAGCCCAGTTGGGGTCGATCGGGGACCTTTGTCGCATTTGGGGTTCTTCTTTTATTTTGGTTCCGTAGTCGGACCTTGATTGTATCTGGTTGATGTAATGCTTTATTCATGTAATTGTGTGAAGTGGCGATTGTAAGCCAACTATGTATCTCTTTCCTTTATATATTACATGGGTTGTGTGAAGATTACCTCACTTGCGACATATGCCTTCAATGCGATTATGCCTCTAAGTCGTGCCTCGACACGTGGGAGACATAGTCGCATCGAGGGTGTTACAAGTTGGTAATCAGAGCCTTCCCCGACCTTAGGAGCCCCATTGCTTGATCATTTTTAGCGGCCGAGTTGTGTCTAGAAAAATGTTTTGAGTCATTTAGGAATTATATATCGGAGAGTTTAGGAATTCTTTTTACTTCCCAGTCTCCTAGTCGCTCTGGTAAGGCATCCTGACGTAGAGTTTTGACTCTTCTCTTCTCAAATTTCACTAAAAAAAATTTTAGGATCACGCGGGTATCTTGGAATCGTTCCGATGGTTTTATGATGAGAACATTGTCTTGGTGCCTCCTGTCAGGGGTTTAGTGGAAGTGTCCCAGGGAGTTGAGCTCTGAGGTGTTGTCATCATAATTTTATCGTTGCAGTTCTGGAATACCTGAGTTTAGTACACCGACATCGAAAATCTCTTTTATGCAGTTCGTTGGTGAGATAACCTCGACGCCACCCAGTACTGGGGCGGGAGTTCGGGAGTATTGCCATAACTTGTATAACGGATGCTTTTCAAAGGTTGAGGTAGATGATTTCCGAAGGTTTCTTGGTTATGTGTTGAAGGATGGATACAACTGGATGTAGGATTTGCTAGTTTGGGTGAGATATTATGCTTCCCCTGTATCCCCAACACCTGATTGCATAACCGGAAAGTTTCGGGAGTTTATAAGTGGGAATTCAAGTAGCTCTTAGGATATCTTTCCGACAGATGTATGATATGAAATTGGGGTTCGACGTCTAGTGGTCCGCCTATTCACGGTCGATTTTACAGTGGTCTCGTTGTGTCTTAAAGAGTCCTTGGCTATGCCGACTCGGGGACGCTTCGTATGTCATGTGCACTGCCTTGTACATGATGGTGCTGTACGATCGAGCCCGTGGAGGCCCCACCACGAAAACTTCGGACGGAATCTCTATCATATGTTTGTTCTGGCTTATTCTGGAAGTCAATTCTTTGTTTTGTTTTGAGTTGTGGTATTCGAGTTGCTTCAAAGTCAAATGTTGATTCCATACCTTCCCCAAATGGTGTTTTCATACTCCGATGTGAATACCAATCCTTCATGATAATCGAGATTGTCATGTCAATCCTTTTCACCGGTGTGTTTCTCTTCAAGTGGATCCGAACATTTCAACATCCGCAAGATCCAATCTCAGCTTTCTCAATGGTGTTCGTTCATCCATCCCAAGTTGTCTTTGTTTTACCGCCCTCCCTCCCTTGTTTTCTTCAAGGACTCAGATTTCTTAATCGAGTATCCATCTTATTGTTGTGAAACCTCTCCATTCTTTTCCTTCAATGTTCTTATCCGGTGATGCTCATGAAGATTTTAACGAAGTTTCTAGTTCACCATTATTCATTCTTTTTCTTCTCCGGTGGATCTAATTCAAGCTTTCGGTGTTGATCATATTCTTTTCTGTATTTCAAATGCTTTTGTCATACCGGTGCACCTCATATTCATTCACTTCTCGCTATTTAATTGTTCCGGAGTGCTGAAGATATCTCGAAGATTCGTGTATCCACTCTTCTTTCATTCAAGCTATTTCGAGGATGTTATCTCTTTCAAGCCATTTCATTCAACTGGTGCTTTCTATCTTTTAAATCGTTTCAACGGTGTTTCTTTTGAGTGGGCCCTAACCCACAGGTCTTTTCCCAGGATCTTACCTGGCTCTTCTAATTCTCCCGGAGCTATCCTCAAAAATTCTTTTCGAAATTTTGATGTAAGAATGAATTATCATCAGTCTTATGTTTTTCTCCAAGATCTGTCGAATTCTTTTCATCGTTGGCTCAACTTTTATATTCTTCTTTATTCCGGTGCCTCAATAATTATTGGTGCTGTTTCTCGTCGTCATTCTCAGGTTCGGAGACCGAAGAAGAGTTTCTTTTAAATCTTGCCACATTCTCTGCCACCCTCTCATAATTGTTTGATTGTGAGAATTCTTTTATCCATCTGGAGCAATTCAAGAGTCTTCTCAGTTTGATTATCCGGAGTCCATCAATTCATATTTATTCATTCTCAGTTTGCAGTTATCATTCTCCGATCTTACCGGTGCCTTGTTCAAGTGATCTTTAATTGGCTCGTGCTCTCTTCGTTCTCATGTATCTAGATTGTCTCAGGTATCTTCGTTCATTTCACTATTCTTCCCGGTGTTTCTTTGTCTTCCCTTAATTCATTTTCAATTCGTACGATGGTTCGTTCAAGATTTTTTTCTTCTTTCTTATCATATCAATTCATTTGTTGTTCCAATCCTACCGGTGGTTCGTTGAAGACCTTCTCAAGTTTATGTTATATCTCTCTTAATCTTTTCTATGAGAATAAGTAATATGTCAAATCCGTTGATTGTCATCAATTTAATTGGTGAAAGATAGACATAACATAATTCTTATTCTTGTTTCATCAAGTTTATTCAATTTCTTTTCCGGAGTGGTTCATCGTATCACATTCTCAGTTCGAGTTGCTCATCTTTTCTTTCCCGGAGTTCCAAGCTCTAATTATCATTCCAAAGATCTATCTAACCATTACAAGGGTTCAACTTGTGTTTTCAACTTCTCCTTCATTTCGTTTTGATCATCTTTTTGTTACCGGAGTTCTTCATGGGAGTTCTACATGATGGTTCATCAAGGATTTATATTTCTTCTTGAAGTGTTCATCGAGATTCTTTTCTAAGAAACTCAAGCATTCTTCATCTTGCTATTCGGAGTGCAATTTCTTTCTACCGTATCTTTGGAGGTGGTATTATGTCCTTCTTGATAATTCCCCTTTGTTGCTTCGTGAGTCACAAGTTATCAAGAATGAGATATTTTAAATCCATCAATCTCTTCTTTGGAGTTATCTTGGGTTATATTTCACCTATAGCCTTCCCTAAGGATTGTTGCTAATTTTGGTGCCTGTAAATGATCCAAGTACTTCATTTATCCTCCCGGTGAAATAAGTTTCTCGTCTCCTCGTTCATATCAATCCAATTCTTCTTCCCGTGAGTGGCAGGTTGTCATCTCATAATTTGAGATGTATTTCATAAGACCATATCAAGATTATTCTTTTCGTTGTTGGTTTTCAACAACTCCATTCTAGCATTTGTTGTATCCGTGCTCTCTCAAGATCTTGTTTCCCTTCGTTCCGGAGTCATTGTGATGTTGCTCTTTTCAACCCATCATCTCGTTTGTCAAAGATCATGTTCTTTTCGTGCTTATCCATTTAACCAGAGTGTCGTGTCCTCTGCTCAAGTCCTTTTCATCTTATCTAGTCTTGTATCACTTCTCAACCGGAGTGCTGCCTGAATTTGGTCTTTCTTGACCCCCTTCCTTAACCGGCGTGTTTTCAATATATATATTGCCTTTCAACCTCAAGGTTTTTTTAGCAATGTTCTTTGTCCCTCTTTTCTAATGGAGTGTTTCGACCTTGTTCACCTTCGTTGTTTTCTTTTCTCGGATGTGTTCAACCTCTCAAGGTTCTTTGGTCTCACTCATTTGTCAAAGAAGCAACTTAGTTTTACCTCTTCTCTTTCTTTTCCGTTGTCCCTCCGGTGCCATTCTAGATCTCAGGACGAGATCCTCTCGTAGTGGTGGAGTGTTGTAACGCCCCGAGACCGATGTGCCAGGTGTCGTTCAGTTATTCGCTGGTGTTGACTTGTCATTGCTTGCGTGTCATGCATTGCATATCATGTCATCATGTGCATTTCTTTTGCATACGTGTTCGTCTCATGCATCCGAGCATTTTTCCCCGTTGTCCGTTTTGCATTCCGGCGCTTCGTTCTCCTTCGGTGATCATTTCTACCTTTCTTTCTTGTGTGGGGATTAAACATTTCCGGATTGGACCGAAACTTGTCAAGCGGCCTTGGTTTACTACCGGTAGACCGCCTGTCAAGTTTCGTATCATTTGGACTTCGTTTGATACTCCAACGGTTAACCGAGGGACCGAGAAGGCCTCGTGTGTGTTGCATCCCAACACCCTTCCATTTTGGCCCAAAAACCCTCCTAACTCTGCTCCATCATCTCGGTCGTTCGATCACGATCGCGTGGCCGAAAACCGCACCTCATTTGGAGCTTCCTAGCTCCCTCTATCTATAAAAGAGCACCCCTCCCCGAAATTTCGGATCATTTCGCAGACTAAACCCTAGATCCACTCCTCCCCGCGCCACCGGACGCGTCCGTGCTGCACCGGACATGTCCGCCCCCTCGCGCCACCTCACTCCAGCCAATCAGAAGCCGCCACGTCTCCCCGCCGCCGCTTCCCCTCCACTCACCGTGCGCCACATGGCACCGCGCTGCCCCACTTCGCCGCCGGGCCCGGAGAGCCCGCAACCGGCCCCCACGGCCCATCCAACGCCGCCGCCCGAGCCCACGGGGAGACTAGATCCGCGCCGCCCGGTCCTCCCTTGCGCCGCCGCACGCCGTCTCGACGCCGGCCGCCCGCCGACGCCGCTCGCCGCCTCGTGCCCTGCCCGGTCCCGGCCACCGTTGAGCTCGCCGGATGCCGCCCCCGTCACCCTTCGCTTCCCGCCGCCGTCCCGGAGCGCAGTGGCCTCCATCCGACCCCAGGGAGGAGCCCCGGTGCCACCCGCCCCAAGATCTGGCGCCGCCGCCTCGGTTCCTGCCGTCCCCGTCGCCGGAGTTCCCAGCGCGCCGCCGCCGGAGAGGATCGGGAGGAGCCCCGGTCCGTCTGCGTTGACCGCGTCCCCGCTCTTGGGCCCCGCCGTGGCCTCCCAGGCCCAGCGTGCCGCCCCCGCCTTCGGCCCAGATCCGCAGCCAGCATCGCCGGCCCAGCTCCCCGCGGTCCAGCGCGAGCGCCCCAAGGCCCAGCTCGAGCAGGCCTCGCCTTGGCCTGCCTCCTCCTCCAGCCGGGCCGAAGCCCACTGGGTGAGCCGCCACCCGCCCCACCTTGTTTTTTTTTCATTCCTCTGGTTGGGCTGCCCAGTGCTCCAGTTCCTGTTTCGGCCCGCCTCGTTTTTTTCCGTCCTGGGAATTTGTCCAATTATCCAGAGACTGCCAGTTTTACAGATTACACCCTCATGTTCATGCATTTAATAACTCATGAACCGTGCATCGAATTTAAATGTTTTATATATGAAACTTGCTCAGAATTTTGTGTAGATTAATAATATCCAATTTTCACCCATGTTTAAGATGTTAAAAATGCTGTTTGATTAAATTTTCTCCTATGCCATGTTAAAATGATTTTATTCATAACTAAATAACCATAGCTCTGATTTAAATAAACTTAATATGTAAATGGGGTAGAATTTTGCCTAGTTTAACATGGTGGCATCATCTTGCATGATTAACAACTCTAAAATTGTGTTTAGGGCAGAACAGTACCAAATCTATAATATGCTCATGGGGAGTTTCCGAAATTGTTGTTCGTTGCTTCCGGCCTCATTTAACCTTGACTAGATAGGTAGTTTTCATTTGCTTCACCCACTTGCCCTGTTTAATAACATTTAATATTGTTGGGTACATAAACAAGAGAGAACTAAATAATTGATGTGGTGTTTCGTCAATATGCAACTCGTTGCATATTGGGCTCCATTTAACTTGTAGTTTTGTTTGTGCATATTGCCATGACATGTATCATTAAACTGGACATGCATCATACTCGTTTGTGCTTCATGCCATGTTGATGTGTTTGTTATTTACTATGTTGTTTGCTTCTTTCCGGTGTGCTTCTTCGGGTTGTTTCCGACAACGTTGCGTTTGTGAGGAACCGTTCGTCTACGTCCGTTTGTCTTCTTCATGGACTCGTTCTTCTTCCTTGCGGGATTTAAGGCAAGATGATCATACCCTCGAAATCACTACTATCTTTGCTATGCTAGTTTGCTCGCTCTTTGCTATGCCAATGCTACGATGCCTACCATTTGCTTGTCAGCCTCCCAAATTGCCATGTCAAACCTCTAACCCACCATGTCCTAGCAAACCATTGTTTGGCTATGTTACCGCTTTGCTCAGCCCCTCTTATAGCGTTGTTAATTGCAGGTGAAGATTGAAGTTTGTTCCTTGTTGGAACATGGAGATGTTGTTTCTTGTCGGAACATGTTACTTGTTGGGATATCCCTATATATCTTATTTAATTAATGCATTTATATACTTGGTAAAGGGTGGAAGGCTCGGCCTTATGCCTGGTGTTTTGTTCCACTCTTGCCGCCCTAGTTTCCGTCATATCGGTGTTATGTTCCCGGATTTTTGCGTCCCTTACGCGGTTGGGCTATAATGGGAACCCCTTGACAGTTCGCCTTAAGTAAAGCTCTTCCAGCAATGCCCAACATTAGTTTTACCATTCGCCACCTAGCCTTTTCTTTCCCTTGGGTTCTGCAGACTCAAGGGTCATCTTTATTTTAACCCCCCCCCCCCCCCCGGGCCAGTGCTCCTCTGAGGGTTGGTCCAACTGAGCGATGTCCGAGGCTACCAGGGGCAACTCTGGGCTGGCTTACCCGACGTCTTGCTCATCCGGTGTGCCCTGAGAACGAGATATGTGCAGCTCCTATCGGGATTTGTCGGCACATCTGGGTGGTGTTGCTGGTTTAGTTTTACCCTGTCGAAATGTCTTGTTGTACCGGGATACCGAGTCTGATCGGAATGTCTCGGGTGGAGGTCTATTCCTTCGTGGACCGTGAGAGCTTGTGATGGGCTAAGTTGGGACACCCCTGCAGGGATTTGAACTTTCGAAAGCCGTGCCCGCGGTTATGGGCAGATGGGAATTTGTTAACGTCCGGTTGTAGAAAACCCGAAGTTGACCTTATTTAAAATACATCAACCGCGTGCGTAACCATGATGGTCTCTTCTCGGCGGAGTCCGGGAAGTGAACACGGTGTTAGAGTTATGTTTGACGTAAGTAGTTTCAGGATCACTTCTTGATCGCTGCTAGCTTCACGACCGTGCCTTGCTTCTCTTCTCGCTCTCTTTTGCGAATGTAGCCACCATATATGCTAGTCGCTTGCTGCAGCTCCACCTCATTACTCCATCCTTCCTATAAGCTTAAATAGTTTTGATCTCGCGGGTGCGAGATTGCTGAGTCCCTGTGGCTCACAGATACTTCCAAAACCAGCTTGCAGGTGCCGATGAGTCCGTGTAGATGACACAACCAAGCTCAGGAGGAGCTCGTTGAAGATCTTGTCCTTTGTGTTGTTTCCGTGCTAGTTGATCAGTAGTGGAGCCCAGTTGGGGTCGATCGGGGACCTTTGTCGCATTTGGGGTTCTTCTTTTATTTTGGTTCCGTAGTCGGACCTTGATTGTATCTAGTTGATGTAATGCTTTATTCTTGTAATTGTGTGAAGTGGCGATTGTAAGCCAACTATGTATCTCTTTCCTTTATATATTACATGGGTTGTGTGAAGATTACCTCACTTGCGACATATGCCTTCAATGCGATTATGCCTCTCAGTCGTGCCTCGACACGTGGGAGACATAGTCGCATCGAGGGTGTTACAAGTTGGTAATCAGAGCCTTCCCCGACCTTAGGAGCCCCATTGCTTGATCGTTTTTAGCGGCCGAGTTGTGTCTAGAAAAATGTTTTGAGTCATTTAGGAATTATATATCGGAGAGTTTAGGAATTCTTTTTACTTCCCAGTCTCCTCGTCGCTCTGGTAAGGCATCCTGACGTAGAGTTTTGACTCTTCTCTTCTCAAATTTCACTAAAAAAATTTTAGGATCACGCGGGTATCTTGGAATCGTTCCGATGGTTTTATGATGAGAACATTGTCTTGGTGCCTCCTGTCAGGGGTTTAGTGGAAGTGTCCCGGGGAGTTGAGCTCTGAGGTGTTGTCATCATAATTTTATCGTTGCAGTTCTGGAATACCTGAGTTTAGTACGCCGACATCGAAAATCTCTTTTATGCAGTTCGTTGGTGAGATAACCTCGACGCCACCCAGTACTGGGGCGGGAGTTCGGGAGTATTGCCATAACTTGTATAACGGATGCTTTTCGAAGGTTCAGGTAGATGATTTCCGAAGGTTTCTTGGTTATGTGTTGAAGGATGGATACAGCTGGATGTAGGATTTGCTAGTTTGGGTGAGATATTATGCTTCCCCTGTATCCCCAACACCTGATTGCATAACCGGAAAGTTTCGGGAGTTTATAAGTGGGAATTCAAGTAGCTCTTAGGATATCTTTCCGACAGATGTATGATATGAAATTGGGGTTCGACGTCTAGTGGTCCGCCTATTCACGGTCGATTTTACAGTGGTCTCGTTGTGTCTTAAAGAGTCCTTGGCTATGCCGACTCGGGGACGCTTCGTATGTCATGTGCACTGCCTTGTACATGATGGTGTTGTACGATCGAGCCCGTGGAGGCCCCACCACGAAAACTTCGGAGGGAATCTCTATCATATGTTTGTTCTGGCTTATTCTGCAAGTCAATTCTTTGTTTTGTTTTGAGTTGTGGTATTCGAGTTGCTTCAAAGTCAAATGTTGATTCCATACCTTCCCCAAATGGTGTTTTCATACTCCGATGTGAATACCAATCCTTCATGATAATCGAGATTGTCATGTCAATCCTTTTCACCGGTGTGTTTCTCTTCAAGTGGATCCGAACATTTCAACATCCTTCCAGGGCTTTGGTATAAATGCCAATATCATTACCTTTTTAGTTAGGGGGTAGTAGGGATTCACTTTGGTATAAATCTGATTGATAGTTACTGCTCTGGTCTCGATTTCTTTGCACAAGCCTACTTACAGTAGCAGTGGTTATACGTATTTGCTTACCTTTTACGAAGCTTCATATTACATGAGTTAAGGTAAACTCAAGTACAGAACTTTTTCTGCAAATACTGAAACCCCTGCTCAATTGCTTCCCCTGCTCGACATCAAGTACGGATCCTCTGCCCCCGTGGAGTTTGCCATAGCCCGCCAACACATGGATCGTTGACACATCGCCTTGCTCCTTCCAGGGCTCCAGACGTGGATGGGCATGGGTTTCTCCTAGGTGCTCGTCGGGCTCTTGGACAAGAGCGCAGTAGAGAGGCTGTGGACCCTAAGAATGGTTTTGTCGGAATTGTTGTCTGCTTTTGCATGGCAGATGTTGACATCTGAACTGAATCTGGGTTTGATTTTCTCTTTTGATGCTTTGTGCATGATCTAGCACTGTTAATCTCTTGCAAGCGTTGGAAAACTACTTGCCACTTCTTCTTGGATTGGTGAAAGAAGGTGACTAATTGCTGACATTTGATGTCCTGTATACAGAATCAAGACATGTCTCTGTAGATGTTTTTTTAAGGCAACTAGCTACTTGGGTTGTGCAAATCAACAAGTACTCCTACAAATACCATCAGAACTAAGGTTATTGTTAGTTAAGTAGCTCGCTAGATTACTTTTAAGGATTTTTCTCCACATGAAAATAATAACCTTGAACTTCAAAATCTTCTATTGAAACTCCTTTTCTATGTATGAACCTCAGGAGGCAGCTTCCAGTAGACCTGGCCAATGGAAATCTCAAATCTCTTAGCATGTAAGCTCTCGGTCAGGTATTCTATTCGTAACTCAGCATATCTTCTTTCAGAAGTTTTATGTCTAACTCTCAAACATCTTTTGCCAAGAGTAAGAATGCAGCTGTTGAGAACTTGACATAAATGGTTGCTTGCTGCAAGAAGTGCAATATATTTTCTCAGTGGAAAGATTTGTGCACAGGGATGGAGGAGATCAAGGGAAGCAGTCATGAGTGAGGTATTTGAGGGCTATGAGCGCCAGTAATGCGAGGTCTCAGAAGCCTCCACTCTTGATGGAGGTGTCCACCCGCACCCTGTGCCTAATTCTGTCGGGGGATTTATCCCCCCTTTCCGCAGCCATCATCATCAGTAAGACGAAACTGATAGCAGCAAAAAGGGGGAGAAATGCATTGAATCAAGGAGCAGCACATAGGTAGACCAAAGTTTGCAGACACCACCAGCAAAGGAAAGCTATACATTGGAAGTGAACTGGCGTCCTCTCCTGACAACATTTGCAAGGTTTGTGTCACATTTCAGAAGCAGAGAAGTGCCATGGTCGCTTGTCGCTTGAGGAGATACGATTGTTGTCAAGGTTTCCTGACGATGTGTGTGCCTTGGAACAAGGCTCTCTTCCATACAATCCGAGTTCTTTGACTTACCTTATTTGTCTCCTAGCACTTTCTTTTTGTGATGTGTGATTTCCTCCTTTTCAAAATTATTAATGAATCAGCCTGGCCTAAAATTGATTAGACTTATGGTTACTAGAAATTTTTATGCCTGAAAGAAAGAAAAATGCATATATGCTAGGATCAGGAATTCTTTTAAGTTATCTTAATATATTTCTTTCTGGTTTGATTTTAGTATCCTTTTTTTCTTCATGCAGTTAATTTGCCGCATAGGTGTCTCCCGTAAGATGCTATAAGGATCACATAACTTCCTTTATCGAATACAGCACTGACGGTGGCATGACACGCTTTCTAGCTACAGTTCTCCAACTTTGAGGATGGTGGCCACCTGTTTCTTTATTGTAAACTGATCAAGCAACGATGGCGAGCACTGCTGCTTGAGGATATCACACTTAGACTGCTCCAGTGTACATCTTCCAAAGAAATTATGTCTATAATTCTTGACCTGCAGCCAGAGGAGAGGAAGCTGCTATCCATCGCTTTGCTCTGGTGTTGGTAGACGGAACGGAACAGGGGCAATCATGTGGAGCGACGTCTGGAAGTTGAAGCTTTTCGATACACTGTCCGTCACCACGCTGATGAATGGAAAGAGTTTTTGAGCGCTAAGCCTACTGAACCGATCGTGCGGCAGCATAAGTGGGAGAAGCCTCCAAGCAATATGGTGAAAATAAACGTCGATGCTGCGTTTGCTGAACAAAGAAGAGTTGGAGGCTGGGGCCTAATCTGCAGAGATGACGCTCAAGACATTCGTTTTGCAGCGGCTGAAGCCCAGCATGATCGGCACAGCGCCCTACAAGCTGAAGCTGTTGCTCTTTCCAAGGCATGACTCTGGCGGATAGGTTAGGAGTTGCACGCGTCATTTTTGAAACTGACTGTATGATCCTTAAGCAAGCAATGAACTCAAACGACTATGAATTGGCACAACTAGGTGTTTTGTTTAGTGATATCAGGTTCAGACTTAGGACCCATTTCATTGAGGCTCATGTGGTGTATGTGCCGAGATAGTGTAATGGATCACGGACTATGTATTGTCTACTACAGTATACCAAGTAGGCAGCCTTGCAACCACAAACGTTGCAGACTTCTGTTCAAATATGTATTTTTTGACCTATTTTTGTTACTATTAAAATTTTAGTTATATTTCTCAAAATAGAAGTAACTAATAAATTTTGTATGAAACATATAGATCTTTCATGGTAATTTAGTTACTCTCTCCGATCTATATCACTTGTCGCTGGTTTAGTACAACTTTACATGAATTATTAAACTTCCTTTCTTTTTTCTTTTTTGCAAAAAGTCCTAAGGCCAAATATTAACACGTGTCCTTACAAACGTGGAAGAAGGGGCTGCGAAGTTGTTGATGTAGACCATGAGAGGACATGTAGAAACTCCGAAAACCAGAAGAACCGGTTGAATTCGGAAAGATCCCCCGGAAACCTAAACATAATAGATCCGGAAGAACCACTGGGGAAAAAGATCCACACGACGATGAGCACACTGGAAGTGACACGTAGTGGGACGCAGAGTGTTTTTAGGATTTTTTTTTACCCGGTGCAACGCACGGACATTTGTACTAGTAAAAGTAAACCGAGCAAGTCATCACTTATTTGTTTGACTACTGCATCTGGCTTATCCAATGTATCCAACACATACCACAACAACAGATTGTACTTCCTTGCGGTTCTTATGATAAAATGGCATGTGTGTGTATTGCTGGGTATAGTAGAATTTTTTTGATTGAATTAATCCACGAGTAAATCATGATGCTAGCAATAACAGTATGAAGCTCATACCGATATCTAAACATGTGAGCACGTACCATACATATAACCAAAATATCTATGAAGACAGTAAGTGCGGCTAGCACATGAACAAGTAAATAGGGATCAACACCCTCCAGTAGGCTAGGGCAAAGCCGTGGTGGCGGTGGCTTCTTCCGAGCCTTCTTCTTGCCAGTGTCGTCAACCATGGCATCGATGTCCAGGAAGTAGTCGAGGAAGAACATGGAACAACCGCTCCCCAGAATCCTTATCGCCTTTGTCCAGTCCAGGATCGCAAAGAACGGGGTTCGGACGGCCTGCTCTCCCCAACACGTGTGACATAGGTCTGAGTTCGCCGCAGCTTGTTCATGAAACATGACATGACATGGCACACGTGTGAGGCTGGTGGCAGGGGAGGAGCGAGCAGGAGCCACTCCTCTTCTCAAGCTCCAATAGTATGTGGAAGATAATCGGATATTCACTTCGGTGTCCAGGCTCATCTGCTCCCGCTCAGAAAAAAAATCAAAATAAATACTAGAAAAATTCAAAAAATCCAATTTTTGTGTGTGATAGTTAATTTGTCGCGTGAGGTCCGCTCCAAATTTCAACTTATTTGGACATCTGATAGCTCTCGGCAAAAAAGACAAATCGGGTCAAAATAGTGCGTGAACAGTAAACATTTTTACAGACCCTGATTTTGTCTTTTTTGCCGAGAGCTGCTCAGATGCTCAAATGAGTTGAATTTTGGAGCGGACATCACGCGTCAAATTATCTACCACCCAAAAAAATTTCGATTTTTTTTGAATTTTTCTAGTATTTGTTTTGATTTTTTTCTGAGCATGGGTGTAGATGAGCCCGGGAGCCAAAACTCCGCGTCCGAAGATAATCCCTTATAAATAGGTCTCAACTTTCCTCCACTAGGGTGGTGGCAGGACAAAACTTCCCACCATGTCATGACATCCTTATGGGCCTTGAGATTTTTTCAGGAATTAATTCATATATGGGCCCTAGAGCCATCTATAATTTAACAACCCCTCTCCCCCCACCAAATCTCAAAGGCCCATACTGTTGCCCTATGTTCAAAACGTTGTTTTGATATATCAGAATTTTCAGTGGAGCCGATTAAGGTTGAACATCCACCTACAGTAAAGGGCTACATTTCTCCAGAACTGAACAATGGACTATGCCTTAAATTGTCAGTTTGGCGTAAAGAGGTTTCACTGATTGTCTTACTGGTACTAGGCTACCGAAGGCTAACCCCGCAGGTAGAGCATATTAGTCACACCCCTAGTCCGTTCATGAGCTTCCTATATATTACCCTACCTCATAGATGTGGCAGTCGTACTTATCACTACTAGGGAAAATCTTATACACAGAGTCTTACCAGCAACGCGGTTTAAAATAAGGCGCTACTGCTACTTAGCAGTAGCGCGCGTCAACGAAATGCGCTATTGATATACACATAGTAATAGCGCGTCAGTGGTAAACATTGCTACTACTATAATTGCCACGACCTTGTCACCAAACTAGCTATAGCAGTAGCGCCTGTTTAGTTAATGCGCTACTGCTATTGAGCTTAGCAGTAGCGCTTTGCCCTAACGAGCGCTATTGCTAAAGCCATCCTATCTTCTCCACCCGGCCCGACCGCCCCTCACTCTCCCCTCTCCACTCCACTCACTCTCCCCCGCACCCCTCGTCCGCCGCATTGCCACCAGCTGCTGCCGCCGTCGCCCCCTCCCTCCCTAGATCCCTCCTACATCCCCTCCCTCCTCCATCCCGCCGCCATCGCCCCCTCCCTCCCTAGCTCCCTCCTCAATACCCTCCCTCTTCCATCCCTCTTCCATCCCGCCACCGTAGCCCCCCCACTGCCGTCACCGCCGTCGAGGTAGCTCCTCCTACCTCCCTCCTCCTCCCTCCCCCTCCTTCCCGCCTCCTCCCTCCTTCCCCCCCTCCTCCCTCCCTCCTTCCTACCCCTCCTCCCTCCCTCCCTTGTCTCTGTTCTTGTAGAATGTAGGTAATTTAAATGTAGATTTTAGAATGTAGACATTGTAGAATGTAGGTTTTTAATAGAATAATTTCTTAGACTATTTTAGGTGTTTTGAATAAAATAGAAGTAAGAAAATTTAGGGTAGAACTAGGGTACTAGAATTTTTAGCAAGTGTTTAATAGAAATAGTTTATTTAGTAAGTGGTTAATATAACTAGTTTATTTATAGTAAGTGCTTAATAGAACTAGTTTATTTATAGTAAGTGCTTAATAGAACTAGTTTATTTAGTAAGTAGTTAATAAAACTAGTTTATTTAGTAAGTGCTTAATAGAACTAGTTTAGAGAGAGAGAGAGACCTATATTGGCAAATTTAGTTATGTTAGGATTATATATAAGATATTTTGAAATGTCTATCTAGTGTTGCTCAAATAGGATATGTGCTTGCCCAATTGGTCATGTTTTGCAGGGAACACCTCCGAGTGGCCCAGGTTTCGCCGGAGTGTTGATTAATTTCCGTTCTGGCAGGCGCTCGATATGTCCTTTTTTAGCAAAGGTGATGCCGGATTTTTCCATGAATTTTGGCATGGCTTGTGCTATAATATAGGAAATATGGAGTGCACTGGAAATGCCAGAAAGAGCATTTAACGCCATTTTGTGTTTTGCCATTGAGTTATAATCTTTGAATTTTGAACACAGGAGATGTCTGATGACGATGGGATCCCGGAGTGCGGGTACTGCTACGATGACTGGGGTTTGTGCGACAGGTTTCCTCACCTGCAAAATGATAGGTTTTTCACCGTGAAGCCGGAAGAAACCTTTGAAGTTTGTACGGTATGCAACGACAAGCATTTCATCGTAATTAATATCATCGCTTGTGCTTCTTTTGTTCAACGTGTAATTTCTGGATTTTTTTTAATTTGATTTGTGCATCCCGTATGGATTGGAGAAGCTTGGTTTTAGTTTAGATGACTTTGAGAATGTGGAGACGAGGAGGGCTCATTTAAGAACTAAACATGGTTATGAGTTTCTGTTTAAGCTGTATAATGCGGTCAATCACTCCCATTTCGGTTGCTCTAAATGGGAAGCTCTCTGCAAGGCATATGGATTTGAGGAGGGAATGCAAATAAGATTTGATATTCATCCCGAAGATTATGATGATGATGATAATATCGACATCTGGGTGGATGTGGATATGCCTCCAATTTTGCCTAGATGTGAGTTTGTCAAACTAATTTGTTAAGTTTAGTAATTTATATTATTAATTTAAAAATATTTGGTATTCGTCGGTACTAAACTAAATTTTTTACAATTTCCAGCTTATTTCTTATATTCAAGAAATACTCGGAAGGTTGTAGACAACACATACTACAACTATGACTCCGAGCTTAATTGTGAGGAGAAAGGTTATCTTGTCTCATTCATAGAAGATGTTGAGGCCTTCAAAACCAATCTCTCTATCAGCCCAAATTATACTAGATACGTGCCACTAGTCCATAAATTGCTTGATGGTAACTTCATTGCCAAAAACTTGGTAAGATTTTGTTAATGATGGTAACTTCATTGCATACATTATTCTTAAGTAAACTACATTCCTAACTATATATGTTACTATTACGTTTTTGAATAGAGGCTCCCGAAGGAGGTTGTGCCTGACATGCTATTTACCGAAGGTGATATGCATATGGTTAGCTTACGACCAACTCCTTCGAAGGCTTACCATACCACATACTCGATTTCTTCAAATGATGGAAGGCTCAAAATCAAAGAATGGAGCAAAGTGATGAATGCACACACGCAACTAATTGGAGACAAAATGAATGTGCGCAAGCCATAAGTTGGAGATAGGTTTATGTCCATTGTCCATTATGGAGATGTACCGGTTTATTTGTTTTATGGTATTTTACCTAGGAGAGAGGAGTAGGTCCTAGGTATTAAGATGAGGAGTTGTTATTATAACTAGTAACCAAGTTGTTATATGATGTCTCATGGACAAAAATGATGATGATGAGGAGTTGTTATATGACAATGTGAAAGTGCAACTATCCCTGGGTGGTTTTGATAATGATCAACAACATATAGCTCATTGAACTAATGCTATTTCAAGATGAATATTTCAGGAAAGTTCAATGATTGGCATGGCATGGATTAGGAATGTGGACCCCTCAAAATTCTAAGGACAAAGGATTGGCTCAAGTTCTAAAGCTCATGACTCTACATTTTACTTTTAGTGATCCAAGATCACATTGAGTCTTTAGAAAAAGCCAATACTATTAAAAGGGGGTGAGGTGTTGCTTTATGGCTTGCTTGCTCAAAATGCTTTGTGATATGCTCCAAAAACCCTCAACCACTTTCTCATATCCACATATGTCCCAAACCAAAAGTCAAACTCTGGCCCACCGATTTGATCCATCCGGTGCCACCGAGTTCATTTGACATAGCCACTGCCAGAAACCCTAGTCTTTTTGGTCTCATCGATAGGGATCTTGGTCTCACCGAGATGGGATTGCAAACTCTCTGTTTCCCTTCATAATGTTTTGGTCCAACCGAGATGAGCGATCGGTCCCACCGAGTTCGCAATGCAAACTCCATGTTTCCCTTTCGTAACGTTTCGGTTCCACCGAGATGAGCGAATCGGTCCCACCGAGTTTGCCTAACCAACTCTCTGGTTAGCTTATTACCAAAGTCGGTCCCACCGAGATTACATTATGCCCTAACCCTAACTAAATCGGTTCCACCGAGTTGACGTGTCGGTCCCACCGAAATGCCTAATGGTCACATTATGAACTAAATCGGTCCGACCGAGTGTTATGATTCGTCCCACCAAGTTTGGTAAATTACGTGTAACGGTTATATTTTGTGTGGAGGCTATATATACCCCTCCACCCTCTCCTCATTCGCGAGGGAAGCCATCAGAACATGCTTACACTTCCAACATTCATTTTCTGAGAGAGAACCACCTACTCATGTGTTGAGGCCAAGATATTCCAATCCAACCATATGAATCTTGATCTCTAGCCTTCCCCAAGTTGCTTTTCACTCAAATCATCTTTCCACCAAATCCAATCCTATGAGAGAGAGTTGAGTGTTGGGGAGACTATCATTTGAAGCACAAGAGCAAGGAGTTCATCATCAACACACCATCAATTACCTTTTTGATAGTGGTGTTTAATTCCTGCTCGTCCTCGAGTAGGTAAATGATAAAAAAAGAATTTTTGATGCGGAGTGATACTTTAGCATAATTTCAATGTAATTCTTCTTACTTGTGATATGAATATTCAGATCCGAAAGATTCAAGACAAAAGTTCATATTGACATAAAAACAATAATACTTCAAGCATACTAATCAAAGCAATCATGTCTTCTCAAAATAGCATGGCAAAAGAAAGTTCATCCCTACAAAATCATATAGTCTGGCTATGCTCCATCTTCCCCACACAAAATATTTAAATCATGCACAACCCCGATGACAAGCCAAGCAATCGTTTCATACTTATGACATTCTCAAAACTTTTTCAATCTTCACGCAATACATGAGCATGAGCCATGGATATAGCACTATATGTGGAATAGAATGGTGGTTGTGGAGAAGACAAAAAGAGGGAAGATAGTCTCACATCAACTAGGCGTATCAACGGGCTATGGAGATGCCCATCAATAGATATCAATGTGAGTGAGTAGGGATTGCCATGCAACGGATGCACTAGAGCTATAAGTATATGAAAGCTCTACAGAATAAACTAAGTGGGTGTGCATCTAACTTGCTTGCTCACGAAGACCTAGGGCATTTTGAGGAAGCCCATCATTGGAATATACAAGCCAAGTTCTATAATGAAAGATTCCCACTAGTATATGAAAGTGAAAAATGAGAGACTCTCTATCATGAAGATCTTGGTGCTACTTTGAAGCACAAGTGTGGTAAAAGGATAGTAGCATTGTCCCTTCTCTCATTTTCTCTCATTTTTTTATTTGGGCCTTTTCTCTCTTTTTTTATGGCCTCTTTTTTATTTGGGCTTCTTTGGCCTCTTCTATAAAAAAAGTCGTCCGGAGTCTCATCCCGACTTGTGGGGGAATCATAGTCTCCATTATCCTTTCCTCACTTGGGACAATGCTCTAATAATGATGATCATCACACTTTTATTTTTCTTACAACTCAACAATTACAACTCGATACTTAGAACAAAGTATGACTCTATATGAATGCCTCCGGCGGTGTATCGGGATATGCAATGAATCATGAGTGACATGTATGAAAGAATTATGAATGGTGGCTTTGCCACAAATACGATGTCAACTACATGATCATGCTAGCAATATGACAATGATGGAGCGTGTCATAATAAACGGAACGGTGGAAAGTTGCATGGAAATATATCTCGGAATGGCTATGGAAATGCCATGATAGGTAGGTATGGTGGCTGTTTTGATGAAGATATATGGTGGGTGTATGATACCGACAAAAAGTGTGCGGTATTAGAGAGGCTAGCAATGGTGGAAGGATGGGAAAAAGTGCGTATAATCCATGGACTCAACATTAGTCACAAAGAACTCATATACTTATTGCAAAAATCTAGAAGTTATCAAAGCAAAGTATTACGCGCATGCTCCTAGGGGGGTAGATTGGTAGGAAAAGACCATCGCTCGTCCCCGACCGCCACTCATAAGGAGGACAATCAATAAATAAATCATGCTCCGAGTTCATCACATAACGGTTCACCATACGTGCATGCTACGGGAATCACAAACTTCAACACAAGTATTCTTTGAATTCATAATCACCCAACTAGCATGACTTTAATATCACTACCTCCATATCTCAAAACAATTATCAAGTATCAAACTTTTCTTAGTATTCAACACACTCGTAAGAAAGTTTCACATATCTTGAATACCAAGTATATTAATATTAAGAAAATTACCATGCTATTTAATACTCTCAAAATAATATAAGTGGAGTATGAGAGTTCATCTATTTCTTCAAAATAAAACTACCACCATGCTCTAAAAGGTATAAGTGATGCACTAGAGCAAATGAGCAACTACTCCGAAAGATATAAGTGAAGATCAATGAGTAGCTAAATAATTATGCAACTATGCGAAGACTCTCTCTCATTTAATAATTTCAGATCTTGATACTTTATTAAAACAGCAAGCAAAGCTAAATAAAACTACATTGCAAGGATAGCACAACTCATGTGAGGAAGCAAAAACTTAGGCTCAACCGATACTAACCGATAGTTGTTGAAGAAGAAAGGTGGGATGCCTACGGGGGCATCCCCAAGCTTAGATGCTTGAGACTTCTTGAAATATTATCTTGGGGTGCCTTGGGCATCCCCAAGCTTGAGCTTTTGTGTCTCCTTAATTCCTCTCATATCATGGTTTCTCTTTTTATCAAAAGCTTCATTCACAACAAACTCAACAAGAACTCGTGAGATAGGTTAGTATAAACCAATGCAAAACCTTATCATTTTCTACAGTAACAAATCACTTAAATTATTATTCAACATTTCATACTAAATTACTCTGCATATTTAATACTCCTAACCTCAAATAGAATCATTAAACAAGCAAACATATGCAAACAATGCAAATATAACAGCAATCTGCCAAAACAGTACAGTCTGTAAAGAATGCAAGAGTATCAATACTTCCCTGACTCCAAAAATTATGAACTAAAATTCCCACTGTAATAAATTTATCATATCTAAATATGAAAAAATATTCAACATTATACCACTCTCTGACTTTTCTAGGAATTTTTGCAACAGCGGTAAACTTTCTGTTTTTCAAACAGCAACAAGTATACTAGCAAAATAAGCATGGCAAAGGCTATCCTTGACTTTTTTATTGAAACTAAAGATGAAAAACATTATTCTAAATAAAAGCAAGCTAATACTAACAAAATAAAATGACGCTCCAAGCAAAACACATATCAGGTGGTGAATAAAAATATAGCTCCAAGTAAAGTTACCAATGAACGAAGACGAAAGAGGGGATGCCTTCCGGGGCATCCCCAAGCTTAGGCTCTTGGTTGTCCTTGAATATTACCTTGGGGTGCCTTGGGCATCCCCAATCTTAGGCTCTTGCCACTCATTATTCCATAGTCCATCGAATCTTTACCCAAAACTTGAAAACTTCACAACACAAAACTCAACAGGAAATCTTATAAGCTCCGTTTGTGAAAGAAAACAAAACCACCACATTGGTACTGTAATTAACTCATTATAAATTCATATTGGTGTAATATCTACTGTACTCCAACTTATCTATGGTTCATACCCTCTGATACTACTCATAGATTCATCAAAATAAGCAAACAACACATAGAAAACAGAATCTGTCAAAAACAGAACAGTCTGTAGTAATCTGTATCAAACGTATACTTCTGGAGCAACAAAAATCCTACCAAATTAGGAAGTCCTAAGCAATTTGTGTACCAATCCAGATCAAAAAGAATCAGATCAGAAGCACGTTTTTGTGAATTAACAAAACTAATTTACTGGGTGCAAAAGTTTCTGATTTTCAGCAAGATCAACACAACTATCACCGTAAGTTATCCTAAAGGTCTTACTTGGCACTTTATTGAAACAAAAGCTATAAAACATGATTACTAAAGTAGCATAATCATGTGAACACACAAAAACAGTAAGGATAAGTATTGGGTTGTCTCCCAACAAGCGCTTTTCTTTAATGCCTTTCTAGCTAGGCATGATGATGACAATGATGCTCACATAAAAGATAAGAATTGAAACATAACGGGAGCATCATGAAGCATATGACTAGCATTTTTAAGTCTAACCCACTTCCTATGCATAGGGATTTTGTGAGCAAACAACTTATGGGAACGATAATCAACTAGCATAGGAAGGTAAAACAAGCATAGCTTCAAAACTTGAAGCACATAGAGAGGAAACTTGATATTATTGCAATTCCTACAAGCATATGTTCCTCCCTCATAATAATTTTCAGTAGCATCATGAATGAATTCAACAATGTAACCAGCACCTAAAGCATTCTTTTCATGATCTACTAGCATAGAAAATTTACTACTCTCCTCATAAGCAAAATTCTTCTCATGAATAGTAGTGGGAGCAACCTCAACAAAATAACTATCATATGATTTAAAATTAGGATCAAGATGACAAGTTTCATGGTTATCATTATTCTTTAAAGCATACGTGTCACCAAAATAATCATCATAGATAGGAGGCATGCTTTCATCATAGTAAATTTGCTCATTAAATCTTGGGGGACAAAAAATATCATCTTCATCAAACATAGCTTCCCCAAGCTTGTGGCTTTGCATATCATTAGCATCATGGATATTCAAAGAATTCGTACTAACAACATTGCAATCATGCTCATCATTCAAATATTTAGTGCCAAACAATTTAGAAATTTCTTCTTCTAGCACTTGAGCATAATTATCCTTTCCATCATACTCACGAAAGATATTAAAAAGGTGAAGCGTATGAGACAAACTTAATTCCATTTTTTTGTAATTTTCTTTTATAAACTAGACTAGTGCTAAAACAAGAAACAAAAAGATTCGATTGCAAGATCTAAAGATATACCTTCAAGCGCTAACCTCCCCGGCAATGGTGCCAGAAAAGAGCTTGATGTCTACTACACAACCTTCTTCTTGTCGACGTTGTTGGGCCTGCAAGTGCACAGGTTTGTAGGACAGTAGCAAATTTCCCTCAAGTGGATGACCTAAGGTTTATCAATCTGTAGGTGATGTACGATGAAGATGGTCTCTCTCAAGCAACCCTGCAACCAAATAACAGAGAGTCTCTTGTGTCCCCAACACACCCAATACAATGTTAAATTGTATAGGTGCACTAGTTCGGCGAAGAGATGGTGATACAAGTGCAATATGGATGGTAGATATAGGTTTTTGTAATCTGAAAATATAAAAACAGCAAGGTAACTAATGATAAAAGTGAGCATAAACGGTATTGCAATGATAGGAAACAAGGCCTAGGGTTCATACTTTCACTAGTGTAAGTTCTCTCAACAATAATAACATAGATAGATAATATAACAAGCCCTCAACATGCAACAAAGAGTCACTCCAAAGCCACTAATAGCGAAAATAAACGTAGAGATTATGGTAGGGTACGAAACCACCTCAAAGTTATTCTTTCGGATCAATCTATAAAAGAGTTCGTACTAGAATAACACCTTAAGACACAAATCAACCAAAACCCTAATGTCACCTAGATACTCCATTGTCACCTCAAGTATCTGTGGGCATGATTATACGATATGCATCACACAATCTCATATTCATCCAACCAACACAAAGTACTTCAAACAGTGCCCCAAAGTTTCTATCAGAGAGTCAAGAACGTGTGCCAACCCCTATGCATAGGTTCCCAATGTCACGAAACCCGCAAGTTGATCACCAAAACATACATCAAGTGGCACATGATATCCCATTGTCACCACAGATAATCACGGCAAGACATACATCAAGTGTTCTCAATCCTATAAGATAACTTCAAAGGGGAAACTCAATTCATCACAAGAGAGTAGAGGGGGAGAAACATCATAAGATCCAACTACAATAGCAAAGCTCGGGATACATCAAGATCGTGCCATAGAGGAACACGAGAGAGAACACGAGAGAGAGAGAGATCAAACACATAGCTACTGGTACATACCCTCAGCCCCGAGGTTAAACTACTCCCTCCTCGTCATGGATAGAGCCGGGATGATGAAGATGGCCACCGGTGATGGGTTCCCCCTCCGGCAGGGCGCCGGAACAGGCTCCCGAGAGGTTTTTGGTGGCTACAGAGGCTTGCAGCGGTGGAACTCCTGATCTATCTTCTGTTCTGGAAGTTTTAGGGTACAAGAGTATATATGGGTGCAATGGGTACGTCGGAGGAGCTAAGGGGGGCCCATGAGGCAGGGGCGCACCCAGGAGGGTGGGCGCGCCCCCCACCCTCGTGGGCAGCCCGTATCTCCCCTGACGTGCACTCCAAGTTCCCTGGGTTGCTTTCCTTCCAAAAATAACTTCTCCAGTTGATTTTGTTCCGTTTTGACTCCGTCTGATATTGTTTTTCCTCGAAACACTGAAATAGGCATAAAACAACAAATCTGGGCTGGGCCTCCGGTTAATAGGTTAGTCCCAAAAATAATATAAAAGTGGATAATAAAGCCCAATATTGCCTAAAACAGTAGATAAAGTAGCATGGAGCAATCAAAAATTATAGATACGTTGGAGACGTATCAGTGTCTCCTAGATTGGTTAGGTGTCACTTGGGAGCCTCCGTCAAGATTGTGGAGTTGAACCAAGCAGTTTGTACGGGCAAGGAGATCGCCTACTTCGTGAAGATCTACCCTAGTGAGGCAAGTCCTTCGTGGGCGTGGCCATGGTGGGATAGACAAGGTTGCTTCTTCATGGACCCTTCGTGGGTGGAGCCCTCCGTGGACTCGCGCAGCCGTTACCCTTCGTGGGTTGAAGTCTCCATCAATGTGGATGTACGATAGCACCACCTATCGGAACCATGCCAAAAATCTCCGTGTCAACATTGTGTTTGCTCCCTCCAAACTCCTTCCCTTTACCTTCATATCAAATGATTTACATTCCGCTGCTATATTTTTAGAATTGCATGCGTAGGTTGATTGCTTGACTTGTGCTAAGTTGCTAAAATCTGCCAAGAACTAAAATTGGGAAAAGGCTAGATTTTTATTTGGTCAAGTAGTCTAATCACCCCCCTCTAGACATACTTTTGATCCTACAAGTGGTATCAGACCTACGGTCTCCATTTGCCTTGATTTCCATAGCTTTTGGTGATCATAGCCTTGGTTTCACAACCTAGGAGAGTATGGCGTCTAGCGAGGGAAATTACCACCGTAGAGGTCCTTACTTTGATGGTACTAATTTTGCTAGTTGGAAGCATAAGATGAAAATGCATATTCTTAGACATAACCCCGCCGTTTGGGCTATTATGTGTATTGGCTTGCAAGGTGAATTCTTCAATGGGAGAGAACCGAACCATGAAGCTACCACGAAAGAGTTGAAGATGCTACAATACAGCGCTCAAGCTTGTAATATTCTCTTCAACGGATGGGGTATCGGTGTCAAAACCGGCGGATCTTGGGTAGGGGGTCCCGAACTGTGCGTCTAAGGTCGATGGTAAGAGGAGGCGGGGGACATGATGTTTACCCAGGTTCAGGCCCTCTCTATGGAGGTAATACCCTACTTCTTGCTTGATTGATCTTGATGAATATGAGTATTATAAGAGTTGATCTACCACGAGATCGTAATGGCTAAAACCCTAGAAGTCTAGCCTATATGATTATGGTTGCCTCTACGGACTAAACCCTCCGGTTTATATAGACACCGGAGGGGACTAGGCTTGTACAAAGTCAGTTACAGAGAAAGGAATCTACATATCCGATGCCAAGCTTTCCATCCACACAAAGGAGAGTCCCGTCCAGACACGGGAAGAAGTCTTCTGCCTTGTATCTTCATAGCCCATCAGTCCGGCCCATGTCAACAGTCTGGACGGCCGATGACCCCTTAATCTAGGACTCCCTTAGTAGCCCCCGAACTAGTCTTTCAATGACGATGTGTCCGACGTGCAGATTGTCTTCGGCATTGCAAGGCGGGTTCCTCCTCCGATGACTTCAAAAATACCTGACTTAAAGAGCTGTATGCGGTTTTCCATTTGATGTCGCGCCCATCGGCTTCCGCACCTTCATGACTTCAGCTTCCACGTGTTGAGCGAATACGAGAGGCCGGGGTATTTTTGCACATACCACCCTAACCATGTAAGAAAGGCATCTATTTAAAGAGATTGGGATTCTCAAATCCATTCTACACCAAGCGAGGAATCCTCAGAGCTGGCTAGGAGAAACCATTCCAACATGGCTAGCGCTCCCAGCTCTTCCTCCCGTCCCCACTGCCCCAGAAAAGGTGATTGAGAGAAATGTTCCGTATCCCACAATCAGCTAGTGAAGCTGCAGACACAGGGATTTCTCCCCCCGTGGATCTAGTCCCCGTTCGAGCAGGATTGATTTCCTTCAACAGCGGGGCTCAGGCGGAGAATCGCCCCAATTCATCCAGGGGAACGAGTGTGCTTCGTTCCTTGTTTGTTGAGAGGCGTATGATTTCCAATCCACCCGTTCCTCTGGGGTCTTCTGGAGCATTATGGCCTCCAACTGCACAATTTCACTCCTGCCTCCATCCTGCACATTGCGGGTTACGTTGCTCTTTGTGAGTTATTCCTGGGTTGTGAGGCCCATTTTGATTTATGGAGGAAACTATTCCGCCTTGTCCCTCGTAGCCAAGGGGGATCAATATTCGAAGTGGGTGGAGCCGAGGGATGGCGTATCGCCAGGACCGGATACCTGCCCGGCACGCTGAAGAAGGCATCCGAAGAGTGGCCTTCCAAATGGTTCTATATCGAGGATGCCGCTCTTCCCGACCCAGTCCGAATGGGTCTTCCCTAATTTTCAAGTATTCCTTTGAATAAACGCCACAGCTGGCGCCCTCGGAGCCTCGAGGAGAAAGATAGCACGGAAGTCCACCGATTGATGAGCAAGATAAAGACGCTCGCTCAGTCCGGATTATCAATAGTCGAGGTAACGGCGACTTCCATAGTGTGAGGGGTTCAGCAACTCCAATACAGAAGGTTTCCCATGTGGCACTATAATGGGGAAGATGACGCCTCCCACTGCGGTCGGAAGGGTCCGGACACCCCCGTCGCTTTGGCCAAAATACTGGCTGAACTATACAAAGGGGAGAAAGACGAGTTCACTCGTATTAAGCGCCGAGATGGATTTTCCCTGTACAGTCCTCCCAGCTGGGTGAGTTCCAATCCCATTACTCTACTCAAATTACTCCCTTAGTTACTTTCAATGGATATTAATCCATCCATTTGTAACAGGAATGGCGGAAGATCACCAAGGGGCTACATAGCCCCGCCCCACAGCCAGAGGATCACAAATGGGACCTTGACCCCGGATTCAAAGAGGATCCAGATATATTTGTGGAGCTCGAGGATGGGGTGTTCTACCAGGCGAGCAATGACGACATGGAAGTGGCCATCACCGCCGACTATCCCGGTCTTCTTCCTGCCTCACATGTAAGTAATCAGGAGAGATCTCCTCTGAAAGAACCTCCTCATTTTGCCTCACCCACCGCACTATCTCGTGCTCCAAAGGGGAGGCGCTCGGCGCGCCATCCTGCACCAGAGGTGACTCTGAAGAGAGCTGCGCCCGCACCGTGCAAGCTTTCAAAGAGGAAGGCAAGCGAAGACACACCGGAGCCGTCATCAAAGAGGTATAGCTTTGTAAATATGCCCTTTGACAGTCACATCCAACTGTGACCTTATCCGTTCGTGTCTTATCAGGAAGAGCGTTCGCCAGACTATGTCCGGGAGTCGTGCCAGTCATACTCCCAACGGCCAGGTTCCAGACCCTGCCGTAATGACGGGAATGCCGCCGAATAGTCCTTTGGCAGAGGATTCGGATGATGTGTCCATCACAAACTCGGAAGTGGAGAGCTCCATGAATCATCGGCCCCGGAAGGACACTCGGCGACCCCGGCTTTTCAACAGAGGCATTTAATGCCTTCAGCTCGGGTGATGCGTACATCCGAGCTGCTCGAGATGGTCTTGCCAGAGGCACATACCAATATTTGAAAGATATGCGGGTAAGCTCACATTATATACTAGTAGCCCCTGAGACTTGAAGCGGTTGATTTAGCTGATTTAAGGATCATTGTAAAACCAGGTGCTTACGGAGAATAACAACCTGTTGTCTCAAGAGCTGGAAAAGTATCAGACCCAGCTAGTTTCTGCGACAGCCGAGCTAGAGAAATCCAAGAAGGCATCGCCTGGTAATGTGTCCCTCCATCGAGAAAAACCGAATTAAATACCAGCAATGCTAACACAGTTGCATATCTTATGGCAGGATCGTCAGATCATCTGGGAAAGGCACTGGAAGTCGCACAAGCGGGTGAACAAGAAGCCAAAAGGCAACTGGCTGCGGGCGAACATATACTGACACGGGTCAGGGTGGAGAAAAACAAACTCCAGGATTCCAACACACAGCTAGGCGAAGAACTGAAAGATGTGAGGGCCCAGCTGGCTGACTCCATAAAGGAAAATAAGAGGCTGCGAGGCAGCATATTTAGTATGTGTTCAAACTTACCTCCGTGTAATTCGGCAAGGAAAGGAACTGACAGAGTTATGTCTGTAGGTATGCTGACTGGCCGTCCCGAAGAGGAGATGTCCGGATCTTTGGGTGATCTGCTACAAGAGCTGTCGCAAATGCACGAGCGAGCTTGGCAGGCGATGCGAAGTGTTGCCAAGGCCTTATGGCCATCCGACTCCCCTCCAGGAAGTATGGAGGAGCTTCTATAGCTATTTAAGGGAGCGCGGCGATGTTTCCGATTATGGAAGATATCGGCCTGCTGGGAAGGTGCACGAGAGGCCTGGGCCATTGTGAAAACACGGTACACCAAGCTTGATCCGAATCATATGGCCCAGGTCGGACCTTTAGGGTCAGATGGAAAAGAAATTCCCGTTAGTTTGGTATATGATCAGGTAGAAGTAGCCGCAAAGTATTCTCAACAGGATTGTAAGCTAGACAACCTGTTGGACGGCATAGAAGAGGAAATTTTTGAGTCCAAGTGACTATGTACTTTCCTTGACATATTTGTCCCTAGCTGGATTGTAAAACAATTTTCATGGCAGACCTTTTTGCTTCAACCTCTGGACCCGAGGGTGCGGAGTGTTTCCGAATACCTGAGCGGCAAATTAAACTGGGGTATGCATGGAAACCAGGCGTAGGGGTCATAGTTGCTTGATCAGAAAAGTATCCGGCTAGCTATGTTATATTACATTGTAATTGTAAGAAACATCTTCCAGAGAGAATAGTTCCATTAAGGGTTCCTTTCCCTGGGTGAGCATGTGTTAACGTGCATGTCCGAACTGTGATTGAAAATCGCAGTGTACGTAACATCTGGGGGTTCATAGTGTGATGAGTAGAAAACGTCTTTAGTCCGCCGACTGAATATTCCCTTAAGAACGCTAGCTTTCGGCTTCACCCAGTCTGAGGTACACATCCGGATGACCCGGCAGTAACAATCACAGAGGTGCTCCCTTTATGCCCTAGCCGAACTAACGGGAACGTAGGCATAAGCACAGGAGCCAGGCAACCCTGCTTGGCCAAACTTAAGTCATATCGGTGCATATAATGGGGAAGAAAAGGCACATATGAGGAAAAGACACATGTGTGGTGAGCTTAATGCTCGAAAAATAATAATAACAAGCTTCTGTACAAGAAGACCCCAGGTATAATGGACGTACATATTTGAGGATGTGTATGTCATAGGTGCACGATTTAGCCGCACAAGAGCTTTAAGGCTAAAAAAAGAAAAGGTGAAAAGAGAGGGAAAAATAAATAAGTAATGGAAACAAAAGGGAGAAGGAGACGAACGAAGAGTTCGGTGCTAGGCATAGAATCTTCAAGTCTGGCTGCGTTCCATGGGTTCGGCTCAAGGCGATTGTCTGATGCATCACGTAGGCGGTACGCTCCTCCAGTGAGAACTTCATCAATGATGAAGGGACCCTCCAACTTGGGCTTGAGTTTGTCCTTTTTCTTCTCCGGCAAGCGTAGAACGAGTTCGCCAAGATTATAAGTCTTGGCCCGCACTTCTCTGCTTTGATATCTGCGAGCCTGTTGTTGATAAAATGCGGAACGGGCTTTTGCGACGCCCGCTCCTCCTCCAGAGCATCTAAGCTGTCCTGCCGATCAAGCTCGTCCTCTCTCTCTCTTCATACATGCGCACTCGATGTGAGCCATGAATAATGTCGCAGGGTAACACAGCCTCTGCGGTGTACACCATGAAGAAAGGTGTATATCCGGTAGTGTGGTTGGGCATGGTCCGTAGCCCCAGAGTACAGAGTCGAGCTCCTCGACCCAGTGCTTGTCTGATTCTTTCAAAGAACACACTAGTTTGGGCTTAATGCCGCTCATAATAAGACCATTGGCTCGCTCGACTTGACCGTTTGTTTGCGGGTGATAGACGAAGGCGTAATCGAGCTTAATGCCTAGATTAGCACACTAGGTTTTCACCTCATCGACTGTGAAATTGGAGCCGTTATCGGTGATGATGCTGTGTGAACACCATAATGGTGCACAACACCGGATATGAAGTCTATCACTGGTCGGGCTTCGACCATTTTAACTAGTTTGGTCTCTATCCACTTAGTGAATTTATCCACCATGACCAACAAATATTTTTTCTTATGGCTTCCTCCTCTAAGGGGTCCAACCATATCAAGCCCCCAGACCGCGAAAGGCCAAGTGATGAGGATTGTTTGTAGAGCGGTGGGTGGCATGTGGCTTTGGTTGGCGAAAAGTTGGCATCCAATGCAATGTTGGACAAGGTCCTGTGCATCTGCTCGGGCCGTCGGCCAATAGAAACCTGTACGGAAGGCCTTGCTTACAAGGGCCCAAGCCGTGACGTGGTGACCATCAAGACCGGCATGAATTTCAGCCAAAAGCTCCCGCCCCTCTTCCTCGGAGATACATCTTTGAAGTACTCCGGTAGCGCTTTTCTTGTAGAGTTCTCCGTCATGAACCTTGTAGTCTTTTGAGTGCCGGACAATGCGGCGCGCCTCATTCTGATCCTCGAGGAGTTCTCGCCTATTAAGGTAGGCCAAGAAGGGTTCGGTCCATGGGGCAATGACTGCCATGATAAGATGGGCCGACGGTGTTTATTTTGGTGGCTGAGCCCCCGATGATATCGGTGTGTTCGGAGTCTAGGGTTATAGTTGGATCCGGACTGATATTGCCGCTCTCCCCTTGCCACACCACGGATGGCTTGAAGAGCCTTTCCAGAAAGATGTTAGGTGGGACGGGGTCGCGCTTGGCGCTGATGCGAGCAAGGACATCCGCCGCTTGATTACTTTCTCGAGCCACATGATGAAACTCGAGCCCCTCGAACTGAGCCGACATTTTGAGAACGACGTTGCGGTAAGCCGCCATCTTCGGATCTTTGGCATCAAAATCTCCATTTATTTGAGATATTGCGAGGTTTGAATCTCCGCGCACTTCCAGGCGATGTATGCCCATGGAGATAGCCATCCGAAGACCATGCAATAAGGCCTCGTATTTGGCTGCATTGTTGGAGTCTGTGTATAATATTTGGAGTACGTACTAAACTGTATCTCCAGTGGGCGATGTCAGGACAACGCCCGCTCCTAGGCCTGCCAGCATTTTGGAACCGTCGAAGTGCATGACCCAGTTGGAATATGTGCCGTACTCTTTAGGGAGTTCGGCCTCTGTCCATTCGGCGATGAAGTCAGCCTGTACTTGGGATTTAATGACCCGTCGCGATTTGTATGTTATGTCGAATGGAAGGAGCTCAATGGCCCAATTGGCAATCCGGCCCGTGGCATCGTGGTTGTTTATTATGTCACTGAGTGGTACTTCAGAGGCCGTGATTGAGCACTCTTGAAAGTAGTGTTATAGCTTTCGGGATGCCATGAAGACCGCGTATGCTATTTTTTTGTAATGAGGGTACCGGGGTTTGCATGGTGTGAGGACAGTAGATACATAGTATACCGGCTTTTGAAGCGGGAATTTGTGTCCGTCCTCTTCTCGTTCGACGACGAGCACCGCACTCATGACTTGGTGTGTTGATGATATGTATAATAACATGGGTTCGCCGATGTTCGGTGCGGCCAAGATTGGGTCGCTCGCTAAAAGAGCCTTTATTTCTTCCAGTCCGGCTGTTGCTACATCTGACCACTCGAAGTGTTCGGTGCGTCGGAGAAGGCAATAAAGTGGCAATGTTTTTTCTCCTAGTCTGGAAATAAAGTGGCTTAACGCTGCCACACATCCGGCTAGTTTTTGGACTTGTTTAAGGTCTGTTGGCATAACCAACTGTGACAAAGCTCGGATTTTAGTTGGGTTTGCCTCAATTTCTCTATTGGAAACGATGAAGCCCAGCAGTTTTTCAGCGGGAACGCCGAAAACACACTTTTCCGGATTGAGTTTGATGTCATATGTATGGAGGTTGTCGAATGTGAGACGCAGATCGTCTATTAATGACTCAACTTGCCTAGTTTCGATGACGACGTCATCTACATACGCTTCAACTGTCTCGCCGATCTGTTTCTCCAGGCATGTTTGAATCATGCATTGATAGGTGGCGCCTGCATTTTTGAGTTCGAAGGGCATAGTGTTGAAGCAGAACGACCCGTATGGGGTAATGAATGTTGTTGCAGCTAGATCGGACTCCTTCATCTTGATTTGATGGTATCCGGAGTATGCGTCGAGGAAACATAGTGAGTCGTGTCCTGCAGTAGCATCTATAATCTGATCGATGCGAGGGAGGGGGAAGGGATCCTTAGGGCAGGCCTTGTTGAGGTCTTTGAAATCGACACATAGGCGCCAGGATTTATCCTTCTTTGGTACCATCACCAGGTTTGCTAGCCAGTCCGGGTGTTTTATTTCTTTGATGAATCCTGCCTCGAGTAACTTGGCTAGCTCCTCCCCCATAACTTGTCGTTTGGGTTTGGAAAAGCGCCGCAGTGTTTGCTTGACCGGTTTGTATCCCTTCAGTATGTTTAGGCTGTGTTCGGCCTGCCTACATGGGATCCCTGGCATATCAGAATGGTGCCAGGCGAATATGTCCCAGTTTTCGCGTAGGAATGCTCGTACTGCGGCGTCAACCATTGGGTCCAGTTGTGCTCCGATGGATGCTGTCTTCTTGGAGTCCGTTGGGTGGACTTGAAATTTGACTATTTCATCTGCTGGTTTAAAGGAGGTGGATTTGGGTCGCTTGTTCATGATCACGTCGTCCCTATCCACCATGGAGTGTAGTGTGGTTAATTCTTCGGCCGCGAGGGCTTCAGACAATGCCTCGAGGGCCAGGGCTGCTGTTTTGTTTTCAGCGCGGAGTGCTATGTCCGGATCACTGGCAGGACTGATAATACCATTGGGCCTGGGCATCTTGAGCTTCATGTACCCGTAGTGAGGTATAGCTTGGAAGCGTGCAAATGCATCTCGCCCTAATAAGGCATGATATCCACTGTTGAAAGGGGCCACTTGGAAGGTTATCTCTTCGGACCGATAGTTCTCCACGTGCTGAATACCACATCGAGTGTGATTTTTCCTGTGCATCGTGCCTCCTGGCTAGGAATGATTCCTTGGAAGGTCGTGCTACTGCTCAATGCGGCTCCTGTCTATTTCCATTTTATTGAGAGTTTCCTCGTAAATGAGGTTTAGTCCGCTGCCGCCATCCATGAGCACCTTGGTAAGCCGAAAGCCGTCCATGATTGGACCGAGGACCAAGGCGGCTGGTGACCGAACTATCCTAAATTTTGGTTCGTCATCGGCATTGAAAGTTATGGTCGTGTCGTTTCGGGGGTTTATTGCTGCGACTTGGCAGACTTCAGCGAGGCCGCGGAGAGCCCTTTTGCGCCTATTGTTTGAGGCGAAAGTCTCAAAGACCGTCAATACTCTGAGGTTGTCATCTTCTGTGGGGTGTTGCTCTGCGGTATTTTTGATGAGGAGATCCCCGCTGCTCTTGGCCACTTACTGGAGTATCCAACATGCTCTAAGGCTGTGGGTTGGTATGGTATCCGGCGTTGTATGTCATTTGCATGGCCTCTCGAGCCATCCCTCCAGAACTGTTCCGCGCCCCATAATGGGTTTCGATTTCTTTACTATTGGATCGGGCGACCGATGAGGGTGCATCCTTTTTGCCCGGACGAGGGGTTGAGTGGGAACCGGTGGCTCCGAAGGAGCTGCCTGAGTTTTCCAAGCGCTTTCCATTGCGTAGTACTTTTGTACTATGGTTGCCAAGTCAGCGAAGTGTAATACGCGATGGCGGTTAATGGCATTGAGGATTCCCTCATTCGTGCAATTGTTGCAGAATAACGAGATCGCGTCTTCGCCGCGGCAGTCTTTGATCCTGTCTTTGACAAGGAGGAATCTGGCCCAAAAGTGATGGACTGTTTCTTGAGACTGCTGTCATATGTGTATAAAATCGTGTGTACCTGGGTGGGTGGGTGGATTTAAGTCTGAACCCTGACCCAATTTGGGATCCGGAGTTTGAGAAACTTCTGAGCTTAACAGTTCGGGCTCCGGGATATCAACCAATTTTGTAGGTCCACCGTCTGACTCTAAGTTCGGAGGAAGGGGCATGTCCTTCCGTGAACGGCTATCCGAATCTTCGAGCTCGGAAATTCAAACATAGTTCATCCTCAATATAGAGGAAGAGTTGTTGTATTGCTCCTCTATTACCGCTATCTGATGGGTGACCGGCGGAGATTTGATTTCTCTGATCGGGTTTAAGCCCAATCCGATCGTAGTCTGTAGTGACCCCCAAGGCAGCGATGCAATCTAAGAGTTCATTTAAAGATGACAACTCCATCGGATCCATCCTTTTATAGTATTCAGAGTCGACACGGAGGCGATTTTCGATGACCCGAGAAGTCATCGTCGGCTTAACGGCCGAACGGGCGGTCATGGTAAAGCCGCCCAGCCGGAGGGTTTGGCCTGAGGCTAAGGCTCCTCCGGAGGTGATATTGTCCTTGATAACAAGGCGAGTCATCAATCATGTCTTCGACGTCACAGCGGAACTCTCAATGAAAGCACCAATGTCGGTTTCATTGTGCCCCGAAGAATTCAACAAAATCAGCCGTCTTGAGAATGCAAAGGAAATTTGAGATACTTTGATTGATATGCACGAAGGTACCGACTTCGTCAAGGAATCCAAATTGGATGTGCTTCAAAGTCAACTTGACAAGTTCAAAATGAAGGATGGTGAAGGTGTCGCTGAAATGTACTCTAGGCTTGCTCTCATCACAAATGAGATTGCCGGCTTAGGAAGCAAAGAGATGACCGATAGATCCATCATCAAGAAGATCCTAAGATCCTTGGATGGAAAATATGATATCGTGTGCACATTGATCCAAATGATGCCCAATTACAAAGATCTCAAGCCATCAGAAGTCACTGGAAGAATTGTTGCACATGAGATGTCACTCAAGGATAAGGAGGAACTTCACAACAAGTCAAGTGGTGCTTAAAAAGCCTTATGTGATGATCCTACATCATTACGTGAGAAACAAACCTTCAATGAAGAATTGAGCCTAATGGTGAAGAACTTCAACAAGTTCTACAAGAGTAGAAGCAAGGAAAGAAGTTCCAAGTCAAGGTCCTACAATGACAAAAGATCTTCGAGTCATGAACATAATTGCTACAATTGCGAAAGACCCAGATACTACTCCAATGAGTGTACGGCTCCCTACAAAAGGAGAGAAGATTCACCTAAAAGAATAAGTAGAAGAGAGGAATCACCACCAAGAGAGAGAAGGAGTAGAGATGATCGTTATGAACGAAGAACCTCCCGGAGAATCAAGGATTCAGAAAGGAAGGACAAGTCATCAAAGAGCTACACAAAGCGAAGACATCAAGCTCATGTTGGTGAATGGGTATCCGGCTCTGACTCCAACCATCACTCCAAGAGAAGTTATCACTCCGACTCCAAATATACTCAAGATGAAGGTGTTGCCGGTCTAGCACTTGTGTCAACCAACTCCTATGACATATTTGACTCACCAAATGAAGGAATTGGAAGATGCTTCATGGCTAAAGGCCCAAAGGTATCACACCCTGAGTATGTTGATTTCAATAGTGATGAAGATGATTTGTTAGGTGATGATGATTTACTTGTTGACAACTCTAGTGATTAATACTATGATGAAACGTCAATTAATCATGCTAATCAAGATAAAACGAATGACAATGATAAGGAGAAGATTGAGCGTCTAATTAAAGAACTAAACACTCTTAAGTTAGCTCATGAAACTACCTTGGAAGATCATCAAGAACTTTTAAAGACTCATGAGAAGCTACACTTTGAAAAGATCAACCTAGAGCAAGAGCATGAGTTTTTAAAGGCAATCAATGATGAACTTCGCAAGAAAAGTTCTTCTTACATTGTCAAGCGTTTACTCTTGTCTACTTACATGCCAAAAGTTAAATCTAGCAACAAAAGTAAGAAAGATTCTTCTTCTAGTAGTAACAATGTTCATGCTAAATCCAATGATGTTGCTTCTAGTAGTTCTCTTGATTTCACTAATGATTCTCTTAGCCAAGTTACACTTGAGCAAGAAAATAGCTTATTGAAGGGAATTATAGAGAAAGGTGTTTACAAGAGCCTTGCTGGAAGTAACAATTTGAGGAAATTGTACGCAAGCAAGGAAGGCACCAGAAGAATCAAGGTGTTGGTTTTGAACGAAAGTTCAATGCCAATGGAGTTGAGTGGGAAGAAGATCAATACCCCAAGACGAAGTTTGTTCCTCAACAAGAGAGGTATGATCCTACTTCTTTCCAAGGGACACAAGCTCAAGATGATCTTCCACCACAAGACCACAAGCAAAAAGGCAAGGACAAGCTTCAAGAGGAGATTGATGCATTTGAAGAAGCTCCCAAGGCCTTGGTCAAGTGGGTTCCCAAGACCACATCAAGTTCTAGTTCATCAAGTACGACTACAACCCCAAGGATTCCCATCAAGATGATGTGGATCCCAAAGAAGAAGAACTAGAGAGTCCTTGAGGGTGACTCCGCCAACACACTTCACTCATATCATTTTGGCAAGAACAAGTGCAAACAACCTCCACATCTTGCACTAGTTCAAGGAGTCACAAACCCTCTTGTTGGTAAGACAAGGGACAAGGTAACCTAATGATTTCATGGACACCGCTTGTGATTCTGCAATCTCGGTGCCACCGAGTTGTTCCACTCGGTCACACCGATAGGGTCGGGATATAAATACCCACGGGTTAGATTTTGGAAAATTCTTCAAAACCCCTCAGCCCACGCGTGTCCAGCTCTGCCTCCTCAGCTCTCCGGATCGCCTCCTCGCCACCAGTGACCTCCCGCCGCTGGTTTTTGCCGCCATCAACAGAATCTGCTCCGCCGTTGTCGTCGTAGCAAACACCCGCGGAACTAGGGTATGTGTTCGACCCCTTGTGCTGTCTATTTACCTCCGATTCCTAGCACGAGGACAATGCCGTGATTCTTGCCACAAATGAAATCAATCTATCCAGCTAAATCTTCCTTAGGCTTAGTTTGATTCGAAAATTTTAGGGTTAGCTCTCCGCAGAACTCATCTCGGACCAACCGAATCGTAGAAATCGGTCTCACCGATTTGGCTTAGGCCATTGCACATGCGCTTTTTGGTCTGACCGAAAACTGCAAATCGGTGCGACCGATTTCAATTCTCTGTGAAACCCTAGCAATCTCGGTGCCGCTAAATTGTGACTTGGCCTGATCGAGTTCACTAGTTTAGGTTCCAAGTGTTGCTTCAGTATCACCGAGTTTGTCAATTCGGTAGCTTTGAGATCATTTCTAGAGAGAACTAAAACTAAGTTTTTGACTCATTGGTTTTGCAAAATCTATGTACTTTGTGATGCTCATCTTCTCTACCTCATCTACATCTATTCACAGGGTTTGCTGTCAGTTTTCCTGCCAGGATGTCTGACCAAAGTGATAGCCAGAACAAGTCTGAAGAGCAAGTGCAAATGAGTGAGGGCACTAGTACCTCAAGCAACTACGATGAGGGCAGCAGGAGCACACCTAGTAACTTGCCCAAGGTAGCCACTAGAGCAAGGAAGAAGAGAACCTTAGGTTCTGAAGATGAGGATTATGTTGCAGCTGAGGATGAGGCCACCTCAAATAAGAAGGTGGTGAAGAAGGAGTTTGGCACTGCTGCATCAACAAAGCCTGGCATCAAACGAAGGCACCAACAAGGAGGATCCCAATATCCAAGCCAAGAAAAGTTGCCATAGGAGAAACCATGAAGTTCACTCTAGAATCAAAAGATGGTGAGGCAGCTGGTGATGACAAGAAGAAGAAGAGAGCAAGAACCATTACTGCTAAAGTTCTTGGAAAGTTAACAATGGTGAGAGATTCTGAAGAGGAAGAGGAAGAGGATGCTGCTCCAGCACCCAAATCCCAAAAGCTTATGGGAGATGCAATCAAGTCAGGGGCTGCTCCTAAGCCCAAACCTGCTCCCAAAGATGTCGCTCCAGCCACCAAGTTTGCACCCAAGAGAAGCACAAGAAACATCCCTACTGAAGAGAAGAACAAGGCCCAGTGCCTGAAGCTGAAGAAGAAGAAGCTGAAGCCCAAGTGTTGAGAAAGCTCAAACCGAAGATCCCAGACCACAATGACACTCATCCAGTGGCAGAGGACATGAGCATCAGGAATGATGCAGGTCTGAGACTTTGGAGGAAAAGCGATCCTTATGCTGTGAGAAGGAGAACTGTTGTGGATTACATGTTCCACACTAAGGAGCACAAGACTTCTATGAGACCATTGTGCTTGACAAGAAGCCAATTGTCTGTGACATGAGATGGGTTGCTGGACATACATCAGATAGAATGAAGATCACTTCCCAGGTGTCTATGATAGCTTCAAGGCTTGTGGAGTTGACAAGTTTGTTGGACAGAAGCTCATGAAGTGGAATGATGAGCTGATCATGCAATTCTACTCCACTGCTCACTTCTATCCAGATGGTAGGATAGTATGGATGTCAGAAGGTACAAGGTACCAATCAACTGTTGATGAATGGGCCAAGTTGATAAATGCCCCAGCAGCTCATGAGGATGACTTGGATGTGTATGCCAAGAAGAAGAAAGACCACAACTCCATGGCTAGTATGTGATCACCCACAAGTATAGAGGATCAGTTGTAGCATCTTTCGATAAGTAAGAGTGTCGAACCCAACGAGGAGCTAAAGGTAGAACAAATATTCCCTCAAGTTCTATCGACCACCTATACAACTCTACACACGCTTAACGTTCGCTTTACCTAAAACAAGTATGAAACTAGAAGAACTTTGTAGGTGTTGTTGGATAGGTTTGCAAGAATATAAAGAGCACATAAATATAAACTAGGGGCTTTTTATATAAAGAAGCAATAAAGTTAGTATAGTGAGTGTGGAAAAGTGGTGGTAGGAGTTGTGAAATTGTCCCCAAGCAATTGACTACTTTACTAGACCGATAGCAAGTTTTATGTGGGAGAGGCCACTGCTAGCATGTCATCCCTGACTTGGAATTCTATGCACTTATGATTGGAACTATTAGCAAGCATCCACAACTACTAACGTTCATTAAGGTAAAACCCAAACATAGCATTAAGATATATTGGCCCCCCTTCAATCCCGTATGCATCAATTTCTATGCTAGGTTGAAGCTTCAGTCACTCTTGCCCTCCAATACATAGTCCTATCAACATACAACTAACCCTATGGTGTGATCCACGTGCGCGCTCATATGGAGAGCACCATAGGACAACACCAATAATAAAACATGCAACTCAAAACCAATCACGATCATCAATTAACCCATAGGACAAAACGGAATCTACTCAAACATCATAAGATAGCCATACATCATTGGGAAATAATATATAGCATTGAACACCATGTTTAAGTAGAGATTACAGCGGGTAAGAGAGGAGTTACACCGGTGCATAGAGGGAGGAAGAGTTGGTGATGAAGGCGGTGAAGTTTGTTGGTGAAGATCGCGGTGATGATGATGGCCCCCGGTGGCGTTCCGGCGCCACCGGAAGCAAGGGGGAGAGAGACCCCTTCTTCTTCTTCTTCCTTGACATTCTCCCTAGATGGGAGAAGGGTTTCCCCTCTGGTCCTTGGCTCATATGGCGTGGGAGGGGCGAGAGCCCCTCCAAGATTGGAACTATCTCTCTGTTTCTGCGTTCCCAGATTCTTCCCATTCTCCGTTCTTTTAAATTCGGAGATCCGTAACTCTGATTGGGGTGAATCTTTCGCCCAGATTTTTCTCATAAAATTAGCTTTGTTGCGGCAAAAGAAGAGTGTCAACCACCTTACGGGTGGCCCAGGAGGGTGCCAGGCGCGCCCAGGGGGGAGGGCGCACCCCCCTGTCTCGCGGCCACCTCGGGCATTGTTTCGCATTCATTCTTCCTCCGGAAAATCCCAAATATTCCAAAATAGATCTCCATCCGTTTTTATCCCATTTGGACTTCGTTTGATATGGGGTTTCTGCGAAACATAAAACATGCAACAGACAAGAACTGTCACTGGGCACTGGATCAATATGTTAGTCCCAAAAATAGTATAAAAATTTGCCAAAAGTATATGAAAGTTGAATAATATTGGCATGGAACAATAAAAAATTATAGATACGACGGAGACGTATCAGCATCCCCGAGCTTAATTCCTGCTCGTCCTCGAGTAGGTAAATGATAAAAAAGATAATTTTTGATGTGGAATGCTACCTAGCATAATCTTGATCATATATCTAATCATGGCATGAATATTAAGACACGAGTGATTAATAGTCTATCATTTGACATAAAAACAATAATACTTCGAGCGTACCGATAAAGCAGTCATGTCTTTTCAAAACAACATGGCCAAAGAAAGTTATCCCTACAAAATCATATAGTCTGGTTGTTGCTCTATCTTCATCATACAAAGTATTTAATCATGCACAACCCTGATGAGAAGCCAAGCAATTGTTTCATACTTTAATAATCTCAAACTTTTTCAATTTTCACGCAATACATGAGCATGTGCCATGGATATAGAACTATGGGTGGAATAGAATATGATGGTGGAGGTTGTGTGGAGAAGACAAAAAGGGAGAAAGTCTCACATCGACGCGGCTAATCAACGGGCTATGGAGATGCCCATCAATTGATGTCAATGCGAGGACTAGGGATTGCCATGCAACGGATGCACTAAGAGCTATAAGTGTATGAAAGCTCAAACTGGAAACTAAGTGGGTGTGCATCCAACTTGCTTGCTCATGAAGACCTCGGGCATTTGAGGAAGCCCATCATCGGATATACAAGCCAAGTTCTATAATGAAAATTCCCAGTAGTATATGAAAGTGATAACTCAAGAGACTCTCTATATGAAGAACATGGTGCTATTTTGAAGCACAAGTGTGGTAAAAGGATAGTAACATTGCCCCTTCTCTCTTTTTCTCTCATTTTTTTTATTTTTTATTTTTTATTTTTAAATTTTTGGTGGGCTTCTTTGGCCTCTTTTTTTATTTGGGCTTCTTTGGCCTCTTTTATTTTTCATAAAGTCCGGAGTCTCATCCCGACTTGTGGGGGAATCATAGTCTCCATTATTCTTTCCTCACTAGGGCAATGCTCTAATAATGATGATCATCACATTTTTATTTACTTATAACTCAATATTACAACTTGATATCTAGAACAAAGATATGACTCTATATGAATGCGTCCGGCGGTGTACCGGGATGTGTAATGATCTAGCATAGCAATGACATCAAAAAATGGACAAGCCATGAAAACATCATGCTAGCTATCTTACGATCATGCAAAGCAATATGACAATGAATGCTCAAGTCATGTATATGATGATGATGGAAGTTGCATGGCAACATATCTCGGAATGGCTATGGAAATGCCATGATAGGTAGGTATAGTGGCTGTTTTGAGGAAGATATAAGGAGGCTTATGTGTGATAGAGCGTATAGTATCACGGGGTTTGGATGCACCGACGAAGTTTGCACCAACTCTCGAGGTGAGAAAGGGCAATGCATGGTACCGAAGAGGCTAGCAATGATGGAAGGGTGAGAATGCGTATAACCCATGGACTCAACATTAGTCATAAAGAACTCATATACTTATTGCAAAAATCTACAAGCCATTGAAAACAAAGTAGTACGCGCATGCTCCTAGGGGGATAGATTGGTAGGAAAAGACCATCGCTCGTCCCCGACCGCCACTCATAAGGAAGACAATCAATAAATAAAATTTTGCTCCAACTTCAACACGAAGCGGTTCACCATACGTGCATGCTTTGGGAATCACAAACCTCAACACAAGTCTTTCTACTAATCCACAGCTACCCACTAGCATGACTCTAATATCACCACCTTTATATTGCAAAACTATTGCAAGGAATCAAACATATCATATTCAGCGATCTACAAGTTATGTAGGATTTTATGACTAACCATGTGAATGACCAATTCCTGTCATCTCTCTAAATAGATATAAGTGAAGCAAGAGAGTTTAATTCTTTCTACAAAAGATATGCCCACGCTCTAACAAATATAAGTGAAGCAAAAGATCATTCTATAAATCAACCAAGGACTATCTCATACCAGCATGGTGCATAAAAGAAAAATGAAAACTAAATGCAAAAGATGCTCCAAGACTTGCACATATCGCATGAACGAAACGAATACGAAAACATACCGATACTTGTTGAAGAAAGAGGGGATGCCTTCTGGGGAATCCCCAAGCTTAGACGCTTGAGTCTCCTTGAATATTTACTTGGGGTGCCTCGGGCATCCCCAAGCTTGAGCTCTTGCCTCTCTTCCTTTTGCTCATATCGAGACATCCTCAATTAGACACTTCATCCACACAAAACTTCAACAGAAAACTCGGTAAGATCCATTAGTATAATAAAGCAAATCACTACTCTAAGTACTGCAGAAAACCAATTCATATTTTGTTTTTTCATTTTTTCTACTGTAATATAAATTTTCCATGGCTTAATCCACAGATATAAATTGATAGTCTCATCAAAACAAGCAAACTATGCATCAAAAACAGAATCTGTCAAAAACAGAACAGTCTGTAGCAATCTGAACATTCACCATACTTCTGGTACCCCAAAAATTCTACCAAAATTAGGAAAAATAAAAAACTTGTACATGAAGACAGTGCAAAAATAATCAGAACCGTTTGACTTTCCAGTAAAAAATGTAAAATCGCGCACTACAGCCAAAGTTTCTGTCCTGCACCGTACAAACCAACAAGCATTGTAAACATCCTAAAGGGAAACCTGGGCACATTATTTTTATAATACAATGGAATTGTACAAGGGGATAATTATTTTTGTTGAAAAGTTTCTGTAATCAAGATTCACCAAAGTTTCCATGAGCATGAACAAAGTTCAAGGAGCTCTCCCACTTCAACAATGCTTGTCTCTCTCACTTTCACTTTCCTTTTTGAAAAGTTTTCGGTTCCCCTTTTATTTTTTTGTTTTTAAACTTTATAAAAGCACTCAACAGAAATAAATGACTCTCTAAAACTTCCGAGTTGTCTCCCTGGCAGCGCTTTCTTTAAAGCCATTAAGCTAGACATATAGTGCTCAAGTAATGGATCCACCCGGATCCCAAGGTATATCAAAGCCAATTTTAATTAAAAATGATCTGTGATTTAGTAGTGAGCACAAAGTAACATATATCATGCAACAACGAAGTCTAACTCTCTTCCTATGCATCGGCATGTCATAAAAGAACAATTCATGCACACCAAGTAAAGGCCAATGCATAGTATAAGCAGTTTCTTGCAATTTTATCATATTGGAAACATAGAGAGGTGGAGATATAGTTCCTCTCTCATAATAATTGCAAGTAGGAGCAGCAAGCACATGCATATTATATCTATCAAAATCATCATGTGTAGTAGTAAAACGCAACCCATCAATATAATCCTTAATAAGCACAAGCTTCTCTGATATAGTGTAGTTGGGAGAATTCAAAAAGATAATAGGACTGTCATGCATGGGTGCAATAGCAACAATTTCATGTTTAACATAAGGAACTATATCAAGTTCATCTCCATAAGCATAATTCATATTGGCATCTAGGCCACACGTATCATCAAGAAGGGATAATTCAAAAGGATCAACGGGATCATAACAATCATCATAGTAATCATCCTTCAGTAAGCACAAAGGGAATTAAACAATGTATGAGTTGAAGAGTTACTCTCATTAGAAGGTGGGCACGGGGTGATCAATCCGCTCTCCCTCCTTTTGTTCTTCGCTCTCCTCCTCATCTTTTTCATCCAATGAGCTCACAGTTTCATTAATTTCTTCTTCCATAGCTTCCTACAAAATATTAGTCTCTTCTGGACAGCGGAGAACTTTCTCAATAAATGCATCAATATTGTAATTGTATTCATATTGTCATAGCAATATTTCAATATAGCAAAATCTTCAGGCCTATAAACATCATCATCTAAAGCTTCATACTTTTCAAACAAAGATTCAATTTCATAAGCAGCCTTAAAGCAACAAATTCTTCAATTCGTTCAACATCATAGGTAATCATATATACCATTAGCCATAAGAAGCTAAGGTTTCATTATCATTAAATTTGCATGAAAAAGGGAAGGTTTGGAGCCTTCAATCCTAGAGCAACAATTATAATCATATCTCAAGCATAGATCCCGAGCATACCACTTCAACATTTGAATTTGATCCATAATAGTTTCCCCTTTTTGTGTCAAGCGGTGTCACACATAACAAGCATGTTCATCTAAAGATTTGCCCTAACTAAGCTAGTTGGGGTTTCAGCACGAGCACATAGGGATCGAAGATGATCCAAGTAAAAAGCTTCAGTAGTGTGATAGATTTTGAGTGGTTCTTCAACCATTGGTGTAGTAGGTATAACTAATTTTTCTGGTATTTCGTGTTCCATATCCATAACTAAAGATAGAACAACTTAGAACAACAAATAAAAATTAATTAGTGATAAAGCAAACAAGCACACACGAGAATATTCACCCCACGCTAGGACCCCCCGGCAACGGCGCCAGAAAAAGGTCTTGATAACCCACAAGTATAGGGGATCAGTTGTAGCCTCTTTCGATAAGTAAGAGTGTCGAACCCAGCGAGGAGCTAAAGGTAGAACAAATAATCCCTCAAGTTCTATCGACCACCGATACAACTCTACGCACGCTTAACGTTCGCTTTACCTAAAACAAGTATGAAACTAGAAGAACTTTGTAGGTGTTGTTGGATAGTGTCGGTGTCAAAACCGGCGGATCTCGGGTAGGGGGTCCCGAACTGTGCGTCTAGGCGGATGGTAACAGGAGACAAGGGACACGATGTTTTACCCAGGTTCGGGCCCTCTTGATGGAGGTAAAACCCTACGTCCTGCTTGATTAATATTGATGATGTGTATTACAAGAGTGGATCTACCACGAGATCAAGGAGGCTAAACCCTAGAAGCTAGCCTATGGTATGATTGTTGTAATGTATGTTGTGTCCTATAGACTAAAGCCCTCCGGTTTATATAGACACCGGGGAGGGCTAGGGTTACACAGAGTCGGTTACAATGGTAGGAGATCTACATATCCGTATCGCCAAGCTTGCCTTCCATGCCAAGGAAAGTCCCATCCGGACACGGGGCGAAGTCTTCAATCTTGTATCTTCATAGTCTTGGAGTCCGGCGGACGATGATAGTACGGCTGTCCGGACAACCCCTAGTCCAGGACTCCCTCAGTAGCCCCTGAACCTGGCTTCAATGACGATGAGTCCGGCGCGCATAATGTTCGGCATTGCAAGGCGGGTTCCTCCTCCGGATAATCCATAGAAGATTGTGAACACCTGGATAGTGTCCGGCTCTGCAAAATAAATTCCACATTCCACCGTAGAGAGAATAATATATACACAAGTTCAATCTGCTGACGTATTTTGTGGCATGACGTCACACCACTACCAAGCCTTTACTCGAATCGTTTTTTATACCACCTCAGCGCGTTTAGCGAAGCGGTTTCCTTGGCACGTCTTGTCAAAGCAGAGATCGTGTTCCCCTTATTCCGGGATTCTCATCAATACGGACGTGGGTAACCCAACCGCGCCATTGATGGTGGCGCTTGGGAGATAAGCGAGTTTTATCAGGCTAGTGGGGACGCATAGTCTTCGTCCGCCTATATATAAGGGATAAGGATTCACCTTTTCACCTACGCCTTCTTCCTCCTTTGCTTATCCATCTCCGCGCACTCGAGCTCCAGCGCCCAAGTTCGCGCATCTCGTCTCAACCTTCTCCGACCATGTCCGGAGCGGGAGGTAAATGGTTGGCCTCCACCGTTAAGGAGGATCACATCGCCAAACTGTGCAGCGCCGGATACCTCTTCGGCGACATCGCGCACCGGCTGCCCGACGAGGGGCAGCTCATTCCCACCCCCAGGCCCCATGAGAGGGTTGTTTTCCTTCCCCACTTCCTCCACGGACTGGGCTTTCCACTTCACCCCTTTGTCCGGGGGCTCATGTTCTACTACGGCCTGGATTTCCATGATCTGGCGCCAAACTTCATCCTCAATATCTCGGCGTTTATCGTCGTGTGCGAGGCCTTCCTCTGCATCCAGCCCCACTTTGGCTTGTGGCTCGAGACCTTCAATGTCAAGCCGAAGGTAGTGAAGGGCACTCAAGCGGAGTGCGGAGGCGCCATGTTGGGCAAGATGCCCAACATCCTTTGGTTCGAAGGGGCCTTCATGGAATCCGTCAAGGGGTGGCAGTCGGGGTGGTTCTATATCACCGAGCCGCGCGACCCTACGTGGGCGGCAGCCCCCGAGTTCAGATCCGGTATCCCCGTGCAGCTCACCTCCTAGAAAGAGAAGGGCTTGCTATGGGGTAGTTCGGAGGAGCTGACGGGACTCCAAGCCTGTATCCAGAAGCTGGTGAACAAGAAGCTCAGGCTTGTTAATGTGATCCAAGTCATGCTCGTCCGCCAGATTCTCTCATGCCAAGAACGGGCATTCAACCTGTGGGAGTTCGATCCGGCACAGCACCAGGCATTGAGCGGGCTCTTCGACACGACGTACGAAGGCACCTGGAGGGTGCTGTTCAAGGGTGCCGAAGCTCCGGCATCCGCGACGGAAGATCGCGGATTTCGCTCGCAGCGCCAAGCTGACGAGGTAAGTGATTCTACCCCTTACGGGACACTTGCTTTTCATAGTTTGACTCTACGCGGGTTTTAATTTCCCCTTTTCCTTTGACAGGACTGGCTGAAGAAGGCGGAGCAGATTATCTGTCTGGCTCCTATGCTAGAAAACCCAGTGGACGCCCGTCTAGCGGGGCTGCTGGTTCCGGCACCGCATGTGGTGCCGGAGAAGAAGGCGAAGAAGGTGGCCACGGGTACTCGAAAGAGTTCCCGTTTTCAGGTCTCCGACGGCTCCGAGGCGGACTCCTCCCCTGAAGATGAGGAGGAGGAAGAAGACTCTCTCCCAGAGGAGGGAGAGAGGAAGAGGAAGGCTTCCCCAATAGGGGAGGCCGAAGGGTCCAAGAGGGGAAGAACTATTCCCCCGGACAGCTCTGCCAACACCAACGTTGGCAGCGAAGAATGGGCTTCAAGGGCCAAGCCTCCGGCGAGATCATAAGTATCCGGATTCCTGAATGATTTATAATTTCTTTTTATGTCACATAGCGTCCTTCTAATGCCGCATACTGCCTGCAGTCCGGCCGATGATGATCTCCCCGCTTCATCGAGCGGGTCGTTGGCTCCGTCGGATGTGGATTCCATCCCGACGGCCTCCACCCCTCGTGCCACTGAGGATGCCGAGATGGGATCCCAGGAAGGGACCCATCAGGAGGAGGCTCCGGAGGCGCCGCAAGGCAGCCTCCCAGACTTTGCGCTGGACTCCACACCGGAACCCGCAGTGGTTCCGGAGTCCGGCAGGCGGCCCCTTCGCAAGAAGGGCAAGACCGTGACGCCGGCGGCCTCCGTCCAACCGGAGGCGCCGGACAACTTGCTGGAAGCGCTCAAAGGAGCTTCCATCGAGGAAGAACACCGCACTATTATGAGTGCGGTGATTCAGAAGGTTCAGCTCGCCAAGAGCGGGCTGACCGAAGCCTGCAGTAGCCTTCTAACAGGCTTTGAGGTAAGAAGTTAAAATTATGTAATGTAATACCGCATAGACAGTAGCCCCTGATGCTCAGTTCGATGTTCAGAAAGAAAAGCCGGACTGAGGATCTAAAAAGATATACGCAGGGTTGCTGAAAAGTATGTCAATATGGGTTTGCAGGCTGCGCTACTGACCTCTGCCGCACTGACTGCGGAGGTCGGTGCATTAAAGCAGGATCTCGAGCGGTCCGAGCAAGAGCTCGGCCGTGCCAAGAAGCAGCTCGAGGACAAAGAAGGTGAGTAACACCACTTTGAATAGTTACCTTACAGAAAAGGATTTAGGTTGCAATAAAAGAATAACAAGGATAACATGGGTACTGCAGGGGCCACAAACGAGGTGGCAACCCTGAAGGAGGCTGTGTCTTCGGCCAAACGCAATGCGGCCGTGGAACGGGCAGAGCGAGAGAAGCAGGAGGCGCGGGTGGCGGAGGTGCGGCAAGAGCTCCAGGCTCTCATGGAGAAGCATGAGAGTTTGGAGCGCGACTCAAAGACTCGAGAGTCCGAGCTCGCCTCGGCTCTCGAAAGTGCCAAGTCCGCCAAGGCCGAGGCCCGTAAGGCCCTTCAGGAGGTGGAAGATGTGAAGAAAATAGCGGCGGGTAAGGCATTTTTCATGCAAAGCAAGCATGTTAATGTAAACTACCTGACACTTACCCGAATTCGGAGCTCTCCAGGGGCGTTTGCAGATTTGCCTCGCAGTGTATCCGATGCCGCCGCATTCTACCGTGGTGAGGAGGGGAGCTCAACGGAGAAGGTCTTCTGGTCTCAGTATGCTGAGGCCGGCCATCCGGTGCCCCCTAGCGACCAGCTGAAGCAGCTGGTCGAACTCCACAAGGTAGCTGAGGAGGCCATGAAGGGCCTCATAGTCCGGCTGTGGCCTGGAGAGGCCATGCCTGGGAGCTACTTCGGCCTCGTGCGGCGGCTGGTGGATGCGTGCCCCTGGGTGGAGGTCATCAAGCGCTCCGCCTGCATTGAAGGTGCTCGTCGGGCCCTTGCCCGCGCAAAGGTGCACTGGGGCAGGCTGGATGCGGAGAGGCTTCTCACTGATCCGCCGCCAGCGGGCAAGGAGTATCGTACGCCCGAAATGTACTATAAGACTGTCCTGAAGGGTGCCCGCAATATTGCGGATGAGTGCCCCAGAGATGTAATTATTGAGTAAACTCGCTATGTATTATCCTGTGCGCTGAAAACTTTGTTCATATGCGCTAAGCAACGCTTGTTTAATTTAAAATATTACCTTCTGTGCGGCCGTTTATAAAATCTGAGAGATGGCAAGTCGTTGGCTTCAGCCCCCGTGCCACTAGTGCTGGGGTGTTCGGGATAAACTTGAGCACTCTTGTTCCCATTTTTGGGTCCATCTAGGGAGGCGCTCAACACAACGAACAAGGCAACCGGACTTATAATGCTTGAACACTCTCACTTAGCCATAGAATTCTATAATTTTAAATTTCGGCGAAGCCCCTAGTATTCGGAAGACCGAATTCGGGGCGCTATCCACGCCTTCGTCGGACATTATCCGGTACTTCGCTCGAAGCGGCATAAGTCTTTAGGGACCCGAAAAGACCTCTCGAACAGCGACCAGTCTCTCGCCTTATCATGCCAGTCAGTTTTAGCTTTCTCCACTGAGGCGCTCGCCCAGCTCAACCGGGGCGCAATCGCAGTGGTTCTCCCAGTGCCACCTTAGCCGACAGAACGGAACGTAAGGCACCAAAACGTGGGAGCCGGGCAAACCCAACTATTGACCCAAGACATGATTCGGAGCCGATTCATATAATGCTATAAGTTCGGGGTGCCGCACTTGTGAAAGTGTTCGGACTTATCACACCATAATGCGGGGAACATAAGCCCCTGGTGTATTCGGCCGTACCAAAATATACGGGTGCAAGATGTCATTAGTGAACATATATGTAAAGTAATGTGATTACAGGCAAAAAGTGCTGCATTATTTATTCAAGGAATTCTGCTATGAGTGCGGAAGGATACAAATAGTGCGGTAAGCAAGGGATTGGACTAAATAAACATGTCCCCCTCCAGGGGTGGGCTGCGTACTGGTGTATATAATCGAATTGAATGCTCGTAATGGAGACCACCTGAGTGTTCGTCACAGCCTTTTTCCCTCCCTGGGTGTTGCATCGTGAGTTTGGCGGGTTCGCCGCCGGACAGGGCCTCTGATGAATGGAGTCCTGTGTATACAAAGAAGGAAAATAGAAAAAAGAAAAAAAAAAGACACACTTGTGAGCCCCTGGTGTGGTCGAGCCGCACTCTGGGCCTGTTGTGGTCGTGCCCCTCCCCCTAGACCCATGGTATCTCCAGAGCGTAATGATGTACGCGGAGGGTTGGTCTTGCAATCATGCGAGGGCTGGGGTTGGGGCCGCATTGCTACGCGTGCTCGGAACGTGCCAGGTGGTCTTGGTTGATGTTGCTCCGGGTACGTTTGGCCGTGTCCGGCCGTTTAACGGCCGGACTCGAAAATTGCCTTAGAAGGCTGCTCTGTACTTCTGCCGCGAGAGCCGCTGTATGTTCCTCCGTTCGGAGGGAGCGTTCCGTATTTCCGTTGACCGTAATGACTCCACGAGGGCCTGGCATCTTGAGCTTGAGGTATGCGTAATGCGGCACCACGTTGAACTTTGCAAACGCGGTTCGTCCGAGCAGAGCGTGGTAGCCGCTGCGGAACTGGACTATGTCGAAGATTAACTCCTCGCTCCGGAAATTATCCGGGGATCCGAAGACCACTTCCAGCGTGACTGAGCCTATACAATTAGCTTCAACACCTGGTATGACGCCTTTAAAGGTCGTCTTTGTAGGTTTAATCCTTGAGAGGTCTATGCCCATCTTGCGCACTGTATCCTGATAAAGCAGGTTCAGGCTACTGCCGCCGTCCATCAGGACTCTCGTGAGGTGAAATCCATCGACGATTGGGTCTAAAACCAATGCGGCGAATCCGCCGTGGCGGATGCTGGTCGGATGGTCTCTTCGATCGAAAGTGATCGGACAAGAGGACCATGGATTGAACTTCGGGGTGACTGGCTCCATCGCGTATACGTCCCTTAGTGCACGCTTCTGCTCCCTCTTGGGTATATGGGTTGCGTATATCATGTTTACCGTCCGCACTTGTGGGGGAAAACCCTTCTGTCCTCTACTGTTCGGCGGCCGGGTCTCTTCCTCGTCGTCGCTATGCAGCCCCTTGTCATTGTTTTCGGCAATTAACTTGCCTGCCTGCTTGAATACCCAACAATCTCTGTTAGTGTGGTTAGCTGGCTTTTTGGAGGTGCCATGTATCTGGCATGAGCGGTCGAGTATTCGGTCCAAATTGGACGGACCCGGAGTGGTTCTTTTAAATGGCTTCTTCCGTTGACCGGGTTTAGAGCCTCGGAATCCGGCGTTGACTGCCGTATCCTCCTTGTCGTCGTTGTTAACTCGGCGTTTATTTTTGCTTCGACGCGACCTGCCATTGTGGTCCTTGGTATCCAGACTGCCAGAATTTTTACTGGAGGTTGTTGCTGCGAGCTAGCCAGCTGTCCTCTCCCGCACAGAAGCGGGTCATTAAGGATGTGAGGGCTGCCATGGATTTCGGCTTTTCCTGTCCTAGGTGCCGGGCTAGCCACTCGTCGCGGATGTTATGTTTGAAGGCTGCGAGGGCCTCTGCATCTGGACAGTCGACGATTTGATTTTTCTTTGTTAAGAACCGTGTCCAGAACTGTCTGGCCGATTCGTCTGGCTGCTGAATTATGTGGCTTAGGTCATCGGCGTCTGGTGGTCGCACATATGTGCCCTGGAAGTTGTCGAGGAATGCGGCTTCCAGGTCTTCCCAACACCCAATTGACTCTGCGGGCAAGCTGTTAAGCCAATGCCGAGCTGGTCCTTTAAGCTTGAGTGGGAGATACTTGATGGCGTGGAGATTGTCGCCGCAGGCCATATGGATGTGAAGGAGATAATCTTCGATCCAAACCGCGGGGTCTGTTGTGCCATCGTAGGATTCAATGTTTACGGGTTTAAACCCTTCCGGGATTTGATGATCCATTACTTCGTCAGTGAAGCATAGCGGGTGTGCGGCGCCTCTATATTGAGCAATATCACGACGTAGCTCGAGTGAGCGTTGTCTGCTGTGTTCGGCCCGGCCGGAGTTGTTGTATCCGGGCACGACGGTATTCGTCGTGGGTCGTGGGGCGCCCACGTGATCCATAGATGGATCTGGATTGCCTTGCTTTGTCCTCCAATATATCTCGCAAGTCCGGCGCATTCCCTCTTGGCTTCGCGCTTTTGGAGCGATGCCGGGGTACGGTCTTGGTGGAGGGCCTGGATGCCTCTCTGTCGCGACCACGAGGTGGTCGGTCGGCCGTATTATGCGCTGGTGATGAAGGTATGTATGCTTCCACCTCTAATCAGGGGAGCAACTTGCGTTTTGGGTAGCTCTTGGAGGGACGTTCGAGTTCATACTCTTCGGCCGCGAGGACCTCGGTCCATCTATCGGCCAGCAGGTCTTGATCAGCTTGAAGCTGCTGCTGCTTTTTCTTTAGGCTATTAGCCGTGGCGATAAGCCTGCGTTTAAAACGCTCTTGTTCGACGGGATCCTCCGGCACGACGAATTCGTCGTCGTTGAGGCTTGCCTCGTCTCCGGAGGGAGGTATGTAATTATCATCCTCGACCTCTTCGTCTGCCGCTCTCTCGTGAGGGCTTGCTTCTGCGTCCTCCTGCGCTGAATCTTGCTGGAGGGGATTGTCTTCGGCACTTTCTGGGGTGTTATTATCTCCTGTGCCGGAATCTCCATTCTTGCTGTGGCGGGATTTAGAGTGGCGCCGCTGACGCCGGCGCTTGGGCTGTTTCTTTAAGGAATCTGCCTCCGCTGCTTCTTCGCCGTCCCCATCCTTTGGGGTGTCCACCATGTATATGTCATATGACGAGGTGGTCTTCCAGTGCCCTGTGGGCGCTGGTTCTTGTTCGTCTCCGGCATCGTCGTCCATACCGTCGATGTCTTCGGAGTCGTAGTCTAGCATGTCGGTTAGATCGTCGACAGTGGCTACAAAGTGGGTGGTGGGTGGGCTTTGAATTTCTTCGTCGTCCGCATCCCAACCATCCTGGCCATAATCCGGCCAGGGCTCTCCGGATAACGAGAGACGCTTTAGTGAATTTAAGATGTCGCCAAAGGGCGAGTGTTGAAAGATGTCCGCGGCGGTGAACTCCATGATCGGCGCCCAATCGGATTCGACTGGCAAGGGCGCAGGAGGTTCGGAGCCCGACAGGGAGTCCGGCACCTCAGAGTCACGAGTTTCACAAGGGACTAGGTTAGTGTTCGGCTCCATCGCTGTGGAAGTTGCAGCCCCCGAGGCGGTGTCTAGCCACCGGTCCTCGACCTGCGCAATCGGCTCCGGACTAAGGGCCGGAGCGGATTCGTGTGTGGCCTCCAAGGTACTGTCCGGCGGCAGAGTTAGATCATGCCCATCGTGATAGTGTGGCACGCTCGGCTGCCGCTCGAGTCCGTCGAAGATCAAGTCCCCGCGGATGTCGGCCGTGAAGTTTAGGCTTCCAAACCTGACCTGACATCCAGGGGCGTAGCTTTCGATCTGCTCCAGATGGCCAAGTGAATTGGCCCGCAGTGCGAAGCCGCCGAATACGAAGATCTGTCCGGGGAGAAAAGTCTCACCCTGGACAGCGTTGTTGTTGATTGAAGAAGCCATCAAGCCTATCGGTGACGACACAGAGGAACTCTCAATGAAAGCACCAATGTCGGTGTCAAAACCGGCGGATCTCGGGTAGGGGGTCCCGAACTGTGCGTCTAGGCGGATGGTAACAGGAGACAAGGGACACGATGTTTTACCCAGGTTCGGGCCCTCTTGATGGAGGTAAAACCCTACGTCCTGCTTGATTAATATTGATGATGTGTATTACAAGAGTGGATCTACCACGAGATCAAGGAGGCTAAACTCTAGAAGCTAGCCTATGGTATGATTGTTGTAATGTATGTTGTGTCCTACGGACTAAAGCCCTCCGGTTTATATAGACACCGGAGAGGGCTAGGGTTACACAGAGTCGGTTACAATGGTAGGAGATCTACATATCCGTATCGCCAAGCTTGCCTTCCACGCCAAGGAAAGTCCCATCCGGACACGGGCGAAGTCTTCAATCTTGTATCTTCATAGTCTTGGAGTCCGGCGGACGATGATAGTCCGGCTGTCCGGACACCCCCTAGTCCAGGACTCCCTCAGATAGGTTTGCAAGAATATAAAGAGCACGTAAATATAAACTAGGGGCTGTTTAGATAAAGAAGCAATAAATTTAGTATAGCGAGTGTGGAAAAGTGGTGGTAGGAGTTGTGAAATTGTCCCTAAGCAATTGACTGCTTTACTGGACCGATAGCAAGTTTTATGTGGGAGAGGCCACTGCTAGCATGTCATCCCTGACTTGGAATTCTATGCACTTATGATTGGAACTATTAGAAAGCATCCGCAACTACTAACGTTCATTGGTGCTTGCATTAAGATATATTGGTCCCCCTTCAATGCCGTATGCATCAATTTCTATGCTAGGCTGAAGCTTCAGTCACTCTTGCCCTCCAATACATAGTCCTATGAACATACAACTAACCCTATGGTGTGATCCATGTGCGCGCTCATATGATGGGCACCGAAGGACAGCAACATAACCACAAGCAAATTAAACCAATCATAGCAATTCACCAATTACCGATAGGACAACGAAAATCTACTCAGACATCATAGGATGGCAACACATCATTGGATAATAATATGAAGCATAAAACACAATGTTCAAGTAGAGGGTACATTGGGTTGCGGGATAGTGGACCGCTGTAGATAGATGGGGGAAGGTGATGGAGATGTTGGTGAAGATGACAGCAGTGTTGGCGTAGATCGCGGTGATGATGATGGCCCCCGGCGGCGTTCCGACGCCACTGGAAGAGAGGGGGAGAGAGCCCCCTTCTTCTTCTTCTTCCTTGACCTTCTCCCTAGATGGTAGAAGGGTTTCCCCTCTGGTCCATGGTCTCCATGGCGTGGGAGGGGTGAGAGCCCCTCCGAGATTGGATCTGTCTCTCTGTCTCTCTCTGTTTCTGCGTTCGCAGATTCTGCCCTTTCACCGTTTCTTATATTCCCGGAGATCCGTAACTCCGATTGGATTGAAACCTTCAACACGATTTGTTTCCAGATATTAGCTTTCTTGCGGCAAAAGAAGAGCAACAACCGCCTTACGGGGTGTCCACGAGGGTCAGAGGCGTGCCCCCTCCCTCGTGGGCCCCTCGAGCATCGTCTTGCGTTGATTCTTCTTCCCAAAAATCATAAATATTCCAAAAAATCTCCGTTCGTTTTTATCCCGTTTGGACTCCGTTTGATATGGGTTTTCTGCGAAACATAAAACATGCAACAAACAGGAACTAGCACTGGGCACTGGATCAATATGTTAGTCCCAAAAATAGTATAAAAAGTTGCCAAAAGTATATGAAAGTTGAATAATATTGGCATGGAAGAATCAAAAATTATAGATACGACGGAGACGTATCTGTATGTACAAGGAGATTTCTGATGAAGCCCTGGAAACTCATAAGTTGGGCTCAGTGAAGTATCTATTATCTGGTCTGCCTACAATAAACACCATCCTGAGGCATACTCTTTTGCCCAAGTCTGGAGATCACAGGATGACAAGAGGACATTCAATCAACTTGCTGCACATTTTTGATGTTCCTCAGAAATTCAAGGTGATGAGTCCGATTGTAGAAACAATCAAGAGGACAACTGCTGATCGGAAGAGGTCTTGTGGGTATGCTCCACAAATTCACGTGCTCATCAACTCAAAGATGGGCACAGGCACTTACTTGTTGGACAAGGAACACTTGCCTCTCAAGCCAGATTTTGAAGACAATACAATTGTGATGGATGAGAATGATCCTTCATTAGTGCAAGCACATGAGAAGAGAGCGAAGGCAAGGGCAGAGAAAGCTACAAAGATGCCAAGTGCTGAAGAGGAATCTCGGGTGTTCTTGAAGAGCAAAACAATATCAACTTGGTTTTATGATCCAATCTACCTTGAGGATTGAGAAGGGCATGGCCACCCTGACTCAGAATCAGGAGAGTTTGGAGAGAACCAGGAGAGTTTGGAAAGTAACTGAGATTCAGTCAGTAGTTGAGCAGCTCCAGGAGCACGCAGAGGAGAAGAAAGGCAACGCAACTACAGAAGCTTTTCAGTATGTGCCAAGAGGTCAGAGGTCTACTGCTATGCCAGTTCTAGATACACGAGCTACTACATCAGCACCAGCAGCCACAGCTTCAATGCCACCTCCAGCAGCCACTCCAGCAACTCCAGCTACATCAACTGAACCTTCGTTCTTGGAGTCATCACTACCCCACCTCATGGAGACCAAGCCTGAGATACGCATAACACTATGCATATTTGAAGTTTTTGGTAACTTGTTGTCAAAAGGAGAGAAATATGTATAGATAATAGTCTTCGAGAGAGAGTGTGTTACTTTTTGTCTCTCTTGCACTTTATTTGGTTGAACTTTAATGTGTGTTTGCTTGATACATTATGTCCTTATGTGAGATACTTGGATGATCATGTGTTTGATCATATGCTACCTTAATGTGTGCTTGAATGATATTATCTTGTAACATCCCAAATTTTCAATTTGGAATGTTATACACTAGATCATCAATGCATATCATATTTTATTTGCTTTCGGTTTGATCCTAGAAATTCTACGCAACTCAAGGACCCTTGGAGAGAGTTGGGGATTTCGTTATTTTCATATTTGAGTTTTCTCAAATTTTTGAAAATGGGATCATTTGATTTTATTTATTTTATCTTCAATTATTTCTATTATAAAAATAAGAGAGAGAGAATAAAATGAATTTCCCAAAATAAAGAAATATTGAGGATTTGATAATAAAATCAAATAAGATTTTTATTTTAGAGTTTATCGCTATTTTATTCGAATTTAGGAAAAATGCGCGTTTTCAAAATTGCATTTAGGCCCCAATAAATGTTCATCTTGTCCGGCTTGATTTTGGAAGTCAGGGAAAATTTATTTCGGGATTTTTGGAGTCTGTATAGTATTTCTTTTATTTGTTTTTTGCACGTAATGTGTTTTTTTTAAGAAAAAAAACCGCGAACCGACTTTGGGCCGTGTTCGGCCAGGACTCCGCCTGGCCGGGCCTTTATAAGGCGCCGCCCCGAGCCCGTCGGGCCAGCCGAGCCCCGCGCCGAAATACTAGCCCCGAGCCGCCACCGTCGAGCCCGCCGCCGCCGTCGCCCGCGTCACCGCTGCCGACCGTCGTCGCCGCCGAACCCCGCCGCCCCGCCTGACGCCGCCGACCGTCGGACCCCGCCGCCTCGTCGCCGGACCGCCGCCGCCCCACCCGCCGGACCCCGCCGCCCCCTCGCCGGAGGTAGCCGCCGCCCCGCCGCCGGCGGTTTTCCTCTGAAAACCGTTCGGTTTTTCCGCCGGTTTTTCGTTCAGTTTTGTTAAAAAAAACCTAGATCTGTTTTTTCGGTTTAGTGTATTTAGCGGACATTCGTCCGTACGTTCGTTTTAACGAACGGTGTTCGTTTTTTTTTTCGCAGACAGCGAACGTTCGTTCGTTAGCCTGTTCGTATGTTTTTCTTTTTCTCGGATTTTCCACGATTATTTCTGATCGCAAGTTCCGATCTATTTTTCATTTTAGTATAACTTTTCGCTTGTTTATCGGAATCAGGCGATTCAAGCGCCTAGAGTTTCGTCTCAAAACCCTCTTTCCGTTTAACCAACTCAAACAAGTTTTTGCTATTGTAAAATTTGACTTAGGTCCATATTAGTAAAATGAAGCTTGTTTCTTTCGCCGTTTGAGTTTCGTTGCTTCGTTTGATTTGATTCTTTTTGCAAACCAGAGTTCTAAGTTGAACTTTCTGGTTAGATCTTTTATTTGAGTTTTACCCGTGCATTAGATGAGTACTTATTGTATGCTTGTTTGTTTGCAATAGAGTACCCGGAGTGCGCCGCTTGCTACTTTGAATCTCTAGGTTTCCCAGATCATCAGCAAGGCAAGTAACACTTTGATCATACCTCTTTACTACCCAGTTTTATTGCATTAGATCAATCCTCAAACAATTGCATGATTAGGATCTGATTAATATGTGGGTTTTGGGAAGTAGATGAGGCAGTACCTATTACCTGTTTTATTATCAAACCCTTGGGAGTTACTTCTACGTTTGCTTATTATGCCATGCTATGCTAGTAGACATGGATTGGGTGAGTGTATCCATGACAGATGTGAGATTGTTAATTTAATGGTTTATTTAAGGTGGCAACTTAAACACACATCTGGGTGGATTGAGGCACTGGGGTATTCCAGCGATTGCCTGTTTTCTTTATGGACCGCCACCCAGGCTCAAAGGGATCATGAGATTATTCATGCTAGAAACTTCCGTGTGCAGCCACAAGCTACAATGGGCTCTAGCATAGTTGGTTAAGTCGTGCGAACTCTTACAGTGGTAGACTAGTAGATGTAGGGGATGTAGGTTGGTACTGTCTACCCGATCATAAGGTGCTAGCGCTTCTGAAAGACTATGTCTCGGTCATCCATTTCTCAGACATCATGTAGTGCGAGAATCCCAACGGAGGAGATCGAGTCTTGTGGGGAAAAGTGCGCAAACCTTTGCAGAGTGTGCAAACTAATCATGGTTAGCCGTGTCCCCGGTTATAGACGTTTTGAGTATCTAGTACTTGGATTATCATGTGAATCTCATCATGTTACTTTAATTAATATTGTTGGGTTTTAATGATGATGCTTAATTGGGATTGACAGGATGTCTATCTTCTCAATGTTTAGCAACCCCCATGATAGTTAAATAAAGTTTATTCCTTTGTAGTAGGGAATGGCTTTATGCAAAACTATAACCATAGAGCTTTTCCACCAGACACATATGCATGTAGTATAGTATATTTCTGTTCATTACTCTCTATGTGTTACATTGCCAGCATATTCCATGTGCTGACCCGTTTTCAGGCTGCAACGTTCATGTTGCAGACTTTTCAGACGACGAGTAAGGTGCTTTTAGGTCGTGGTTCTATACTCAGTGATGCCGTTGGAGTTGATGGACTCACTTATCTTCCAAGCCTTCTGCTGTTATCGTTATTAGATGGCCTTAAGCCATATTTATTGTAATAATTTCTCTTTTGAGACATTCGATGTAATAAGTGTGTGATTGCTACTCTGTTATAAATCCTTCAAGTATTGTGCGTGTCAACATTATTGATCCAGGGATGACACTAAAGCACAGAGATCATACTGTTTGAGGTCTGATCGCTACAAGATGGTATCAGAGCACACGTTGACTGTAGGACATGACCACTAAGCTGAAGCCCTAGATCACTACTCTCTCTTCTCATTTCTGACTCCTCATCTTTTCTATTCTTTTAGGATGGCGGATGCAAGGAACAATTTCACGCAACCGGATGAAGATACACCCTTTGGACATCACTTGAAGGAAGTCACTAGATACCTGAACATTGGAGTACCAAGCTTCACCGGGACCTACAACGCCACTTTACCTGAAGAGGAGCGCTGGATGATTCAAGTTCAAGTTCGAGGAAGGACGTTCATGCCCGTCACTGAGCCCATAGAGTTTTCCTTTGATGCACCAACCTGGAGTCCAGGGAAGAGCATGGCAGCCCACATCATAATGGGACGTATTGGAGAAGTTTACCACAAGGATCCAAGGATACTATCTACCAGATTTGTGGGCATCGAGATGAGCAATGGGAGATGATCAGCACCAGGAAGGATAGATCAATTGCAGGTTTCATCCAGGAGTTAAACCATCACATTCGACGCCAGGAGAACCAGATGTGCGCAGGCATGATAGACCTGAAGAAGGCCATGACCAAGATCACGGAGCTGGAGGAAGAACTCAAGTCTACACGTGATGGATATGAGGAGGAAATAGCAACAATAGTGGAGAAGAACGATGATCTGAAGAAGAAGCTAAAAGTATTCATGGGATTTCCTGCGACTGGAGGAGAAGACGAAGATTGCACCTGTCGAGAGAACTACATCATCATCAACGACACCGACTCGGACCCAGATGATAGCGATGATGACTTTGTTGATGAAGCTGGAGCAGATATCATGGAGTCTTCATCGGAGCAGTTTTTCTAGTCGACCACCATAACAGTAGTAGTATTTCCCCATGTACCTAGTATAGTCCAAGCACTTTTGTAACGATAGATAGACCGTTGTATGCCTTGTTTGAATTGAATGAAGTCATTTTGTTTGCATTCATCTCATGTGCATTTGGGTAGTGTTTTCTCTCTAGACCTCATTCTATTCTATATTCTCATCTTTTCCTAAACCCTCAGATGCCTCCGAGACGTGACAATGGATTTGCTTTCCCACTGGAGCTCACTCACTTGACGCCGGCGCTTGGGCTGTTTCTTTAAGGAATCTGCCTCCGCTGCTTCTTCGCCGTCCCCATCCTTTGGGGTGTCCACCATGTATATGTCATATGACGAGGTGGTCTTCCAGTGCCCTGTGGGCGCTGGTTCTTGTTCGTCTCCGGCATCGTCGTCCATACCGTCGATGTCTTCGGAGTCGTAGTCTAGCATGTCGGTTAGATCGTCGATAGTGTCTACAAAGTGGGTGGTGGGTGGGCTTTGAATTTCTTCGTCGTCCGCATCCCAACCATCCTGGCCATAATCCGGCCAGGGCTCTCCGGATAACGAGAGACGCTTTAGTGAATTTAAGATGTCGCCAAAGGGCGAGTGTTGAAAGATGTCCGCGGCGGTGAACTCCATGATCGGCGCCCAATCGGATTCGACTGGCAAGGGCGCAGGAGGTTCGGAGCCCGACAGGGAGTCCGGCACCTCAGAGTCACGAGTTTCACAAGGGACTAGGTTAGTGTTCGGCTCCATCGCCGTGGAAGTTGCAGCCCCCGAGGCGGTGTCTAGCCACCGGTCCTCGACCTGCGCAATCGGCTCCGGACTAAGGGCCGGAGCGGATTCGTGTGTGGCCTCCAAGGTACTGTCCGGCGGCAGAGTTAGATCATGCCCATCGTGATAGTGTGGCATGCTCGGCTGCGGCTCGAGTCCGTCGAAGATCAAGTCCCCGCGGATGTCGGCCGTGAAGTTTAGGCTTCCAAACCTGACCTGACATCCAGGGGCGTAGCTTTCGATCTGCTCCAGATGGCCAAGTGAATTGGCCCGCAGTGCGAAGCCGCCGAATACGAAGATCTGTCCGGGGAGAAAAGTCTCACCCTGGACAGCGTTGTTGTTGATCGAAGAAGCCATCAAGCCTATCGGTGACGACACAGAGGAACTCTCAATGAAAGCACCAATGTCGGTGTCAAAACCGGCGGATCTCGGGTAGGGGGTCCCGAACTGTGCGTCTAGGCGGATGGTAACAGGAGACAAGGGACACGATGTTTTACCCAGGTTCGGGCCCTCTTGATGGAGGTAAAACCCTACGTCCTGCTTGATTAATATTGATGATGTGTATTACAAGAGTGGATCTACCACGAGATCAAGGAGGCTAAACCCTAGAAGCTAGCCTATGGTATGATTGTTGTAATGTATGTTGTGTCCTACGGACTAAAGCCCTCCGGTTTATATAGACACCAGGGAGGGCTAGGGTTACACAGAGTCGGTTACAATGGTAGGAGATCTACATATCCGTATCGCCAAGCTTGACTTCCACGCCAAGGAAAGTCCCATCTGGACACAGGGCGAAGTCTTCAATCTTGTATCTTCATAGTCTTGGAGTCCGGCGGACGATGATAGTCCGGCTGTCCGGACACCCCCTAGTCCAGGACTCCCTCAGATAGGTTTGCAAGAATATAAAGAGCACGTAAATATAAACTAGGGGCTGTTTAGATAAAGAAGCAATAAATTTAGTATAGCGAGTGTGGAAAAGTGGTGGTAGGAGTTGTGAAATTGTCCCTAAGCAATTGACTGCTTTACTGGACCGATAGCAAGTTTTATGTGGGAGAGGCCACTGCTAGCATGTCATCCCTGACTTGGAATTCTATGCACTTATGATTGGAACTATTAGAAAGCATCCGCAACTACTAACGTTCATTGGTGCTTGCATTAAGATATATTGGTCCCCCTTCAATGCCGTATGCATCAATTTCTATGCTAGGCTGAAGCTTCAGTCACTCTTGCCCTCCAATACATAGTCCTATGAACATACAACTAACCCTATGGTGTGATCCATGCGCGCGCTCATATGATGGGCACCGAAGGACAGCAACATAACCACAAGCAAATTAAACCAATCATAGCAATTCACCAATTACCGATAGGACAACGAAAATCTACTCAGACATCATAGGATGGCAACACATCATTGGATAATAATATGAAGCATAAAACACAATGTTCAAGTAGAGGGTACATTGGGTTGCGGGATAGTGGACCGCTGTAGATAGATGGGGGAAGGTGATGGAGATGTTGGTGAAGATGACAGCAGTGTTGGCGTAGATCGCGGTGATGATGATGGCCCCCGGCGGCGTTCCGACGCCACTGGAAGAGAGGGGGAGAGAGCCCCCCTTCTTCTTCTTCTTCCTTGACCTTCTCCCTAGATGGGAGAAGGGTTTCCCCTCTGGTCCATGGTCTCCATGGCGTGGGAGGGGTGAGAGCCCCTCCGAGATTGGATCTGTCTCTCTGTCTCTCTCTGTTTCTGCGTTCGCAGATTCTGCCCTTTCACCGTTTCTTATATTCCCGGAGATCCGTAACTCCGATTGGATTGAAACCTTCAACATGATTTGTTTCCAGATATTAGCTTTCTTGCGGCAAAAGAAGAGCAACAACCGCCTTACGGGGTGTCCACGAGGGTCAGAGGCGTGCCCCCTCCCTCGTGGGCCCCTCGAGCATCGTCTTGCGTTGATTCTTCTTCCCAAAAATCATAAATATTCCAAAAAAATCTCCGTTCGTTTTTATCCCGTTTGGACTCCGTTTGATATGGGTTTTCTGCGAAACATAAAACATGCAACAAACAGGAACTAGCACTGGGCACTGGATCAATATGTTAGTCCCAAAAATAGTATAAAAAGTTGCCAAAAGTATATGAAAGTTGAATAATATTGGCATGGAAGAATCAAAAATTATAGATACGACGGAGACGTATCTGTATGTACAAGGAGATTTCTGATGAAGCCCTGGAAACTCATAAGTTGGGCTCAGTGAAGTATCTATTATCTGGTCTGCCTACAATAAACACCATCCTGAGGCATACTCTTTTGCCCAAGTCTGGAGATCACAGGATGACAAGAGGACATTCAATCAACTTGCTGCACATTTTTGATGTTCCTCAGAAATTCAAGGTGATGAGTCCGATTGTAGAAACAATCAAGAGGACAACTGCTGATCGGAAGAGGTCTTGTGGGTATGCTCCACAAATTCACGTGCTCATCAACTCAAAGATGGGCACAGGCACTTACTTGTTGGACAAGGAACACTTGCCTCTCAAGCCAGATTTTGAAGACAATACAATTGTGATGGATGAGAATGATCCTTCATCAGTGCAAGCACATGAGAAGAGAGCGAAGGCAAGGGCAGAGAAAGCTACAAAGATGCCAAGTGCTAAAGAGGAATCTCGGGTGTTCTTGAAGAGCAAAACAATATCAACTTGGTTTTATGATCCAATCTACCTTGAGGATTGAGAAGGGCATGGCCACCCTGACTCAGAATCAGGAGAGTTACTTTCCAAACTCTCCTGGTGCTCCTGGAGATTCAGTCAGTAGTTGAGCAGCTCCAGGAGCACGCAGAGGAGAAGAAAGGCAACGCAACTACAGAAGCTTTTCAGTATGTGCCAAGAGGTCAGAGGTCTACTGCTATGCCAGTTCTAGATACACGAGCTACTACATCAGCACCAGCAGCCACAGCTTCAATGCCACCTCCAGCAGCCACTCCAGCAACTCCAGCTACATCAACTGAACCTTCGTTCTTGGAGTCATCACTACCCCACCTCATGGAGACCAAGCCTGAGATACGCATAACACTATGCATATTTGAAGTTTTTGGTAACTTGTTGTCAAAAGGAGAGAAATATGTATAGATAATAGTCTTCGAGAGAGAGTGTGTTACTTTTTGTCTCTCTTGCACTTTATTTGGTTGAACTTTAATGTGTGTTTGCTTGATACATTATGTCCTTATGTGAGATACTTGGATGATCATGTGTTTGATCATATGCTACCTTAATGTGTGCTTGAATGATATTATCTTGTAACATCCCAAATTTTCAATTTGGAATGTTATACACTAGATCATCAATGCATATCATATTTTATTTGCTTTCGGTTTGATCCTAGAAATTCTACGCAACTCAAGGACCCTCGGAGAGAGTTGGGGATTTCGTTATTTTCATATTTGAGTTTTCTCAAATTTTTGAAAATGGGATCATTTGATTTTATTTATTTTATCTTCAATTATTTCTATTATAAAAATAAGAGAGAGGGAATAAAATGACTTTCCCAAAATAAAGAAATATTGAGGATTTGATAATAAAATCAAATAAGATTTTATTTTGGAGTTTATCGCTATTTTATTTGAATTTAGGAAAAATGCGCGTTTTCAAAATTGCATTTAGGCCCCAAATAAATGTTCATCTTGTCCGGCTTGATTTTAGAAGTCAGGGAAAATTTATTTCGGGATTTTTGGAGTCTGTTAGTATTTCTTTTATTTGTTTTTGCGCGTAATGTTTTTTTTTAAGAAAAAAACCGCGAACCGACTTTGGGCCGTGTTCGGCCAGGACTCCGCCTGGCCGGGCCTTTATAAGGCGCCGCCCCGAGCCCGTCGGGCCAGCCGAGCCCCGCGCCGAAATACTAGCCCCGAGCCGCCACCGTCGAGCCCGCCACCGCCGTCGCCCGCGTCACCGCTGCCGACCGTCGTCGCCGCCGAACCCCGCCGCCCCGCCTGACGCCGCCGACCGTCGGACCCCGCCGCCTCGTCGCCGGACCGCCGCCGCCCCACCCGCCGGACCCCGCCGCCCCTCGCCGGAGGTAGCCGCCGCCCCGCCGCCGGCGGTTTTCCTCTGAAAACCGTTCGGTTTTTCCGCCGGTTTTTCGTTCAGTTTTGTTAAAAAAAACCTAGATCTGTTTTTTCGGTTTAGTGTATTTAGCGGACATTCGTCCGTACGTTCGTTTTAACGAACGGTGTTCGTTTTTTTTTCGCAGACAGCGAACGTTCATTCGTTAGCCTGTTCGTATGTTTTTCTTTTTCTCGGATTTTCCGCGATTATTTCTGATCGCAAGTTCTGATCTATTTTTCATTTTAGTATAACTTTTCGCTTGTTTATCGGAATCAGGCGATTCAAGCGCCTAGAGTTTCGTCTCAAAACCCTCTTTCCGTTTAACCAACTCAAACAAGTTTTTGCTATTGTAAAATTTGACTTAGGTCCATATTAGTAAAATGAAGCTTGTTTCTTTCGCCGTTTGAGTTTCGTTGCTTCATTTGATTTGATTCTTTTTGCAAACCAGAGTTCTAAGTTGAACTTTCTGGTTAGATCTTTTATTTGAGTTTTACCCGTGCATTAGATGAGTACTTATTGTATGCTTGTTTGTTTGCAATAGAGTACCCGGAGTGCGCCGCTTGCTACTTTGAATCTCTAGGTTTCCCAGATCATCAGCAAGGCAAGTAACACTTTGATCATACCTCTTTACTACCCAGTTTTCTTGCATTAGATCAATCCTCAAACAATTGCATGATTAGGATCTGATTAATATGTGGGTTTTGGGAAGTAGATGAGGTAGTACCTATTACCTGTTTTATTATCAAACCCTTGGGAGTTACTTCTACGTTTGCTTATTATGCCATGCTATGCTAGTAGACGTGGATTGGGTGAGTGTATCCATGACAGATGTGAGATTGTTAATTTAATGGTTTATTTAAGGTGGCAACTTAAACACACATCTGGGTGGATTGAGGCACCTGGGTATTCCAGCGATTGCCTGTTTTCTTTATGGACCGCCACCCAGGCTCAAAGGGATCATGAGATTATTCATGCTAGAAACTTCCGTGTGCAGCCACAAGCTACTATGGGCTCTAGCATAGTTGACTAAGTCGTGCGAACTCTTACAGTGGTAGACTAGCAGATGTAGGGGATGTAGGTTGGTACTGTCTACCCGATCGTAAGGTGCTAGCGCTTCTGAAAGACTATGTCTCGGTCATCCATTTCTCAAACATCATGTAGTGCGAGAATCCCAACGGAGGAGATCGAGTCTTGTGGGGAAAAGTGCGCAAACCTCTGCAGAGTGTATAAACTAATCATGGTTAGCCGTGTCCCCGGTTATGGACGTTTTGAGTATCTAGTACTTGGATTATCATGTGAATCTCATCATGTTACTTTAATTAATATTGTTGGGTTTTAATGATGATGCTTAATTGGGATTGAGAGGATGTCTATCTTCTCAATGTTTAACAACCACCATGATAGTTAAATAAAACTTATTCCTTTGTAGTAGGGAAAATTGGCTTTATGCAAAACCGTAACCATAGAGCTTTTCCACCAGCCATATATGCATGTAGTATAGCTTATTCTGTTCATTACTCTCTATGTGTTACATTGCCAGCATATTCCATGTGCTGACCCGTTTTCGGGCTGCAACGTTCATGTTGCAGACTTTTCAGACGACGAGTAAGGTGCCTTTAGGTCGTGGTTCTATACTCAGTGATGTCGTTGGAGTTGATGGACTCGCTTATCTTCCAAGCCTTCCGCTGTTATCGTTATTAGATGGCCTTAAGCCATATTTATTGTAATAAGTTCTCTTTTGAGACATTCGATGTAATAAGTGTGTGATTGCTACTCTGTTATAAATCCTTCAAGTACTGTGCGTGTCAGCATTACTGATCCAGGGATGACACTAAAGCACAGAGATCAGACTGTTTGAGGTCTGGTCGCTACAAGATGGTATCAGAGCACACGCTGACTGTAGGACACGACCACTAAGCTAAAGCCCTAGATCACTACTCTCTCTTCTCATTTCTGACTCCTCATCTTTTCTATTCTTTTAGGATGGCGGATGCAAGGAACAAGTTCACGCAACCGGATGAAGATACACCCTTTGGACGTCACTTGAAGGAAGTCACTAGATACCTGAACATCGGAGTACCAAGCTTCACCGGGACCTACAACGCCACTTTACCTGAAGAGGAGCGCTGGATGATTCAAGTTCAAGTTCCAGGAAGGACGTTCATGCCCGTCACTGAGCCCATAGAGTTTTCCTTTGATGCACCAACCTGGAGTCTAGGAAAGAGCATGGCAGCCCACATCACAATGGGACGTATTGGAGAAGTTTACCACAAGGATCTCAAGGATACTATCTACCAGATTTGTGGGCATCGAGATGAGCAATGGGAGATGATCAGCACCAGGAAGGATAGATCAATTGCAGGCTTTCATCCAGGAGTTAAACCAGCACATTCGACGCCAGGAGAACCAGATGTGCGCAGGCATGATAGACCTGAAGAAGGCCATGACCAAGATCACGGAGCTGGAGGAAGAACTCAAGTCTACACGTGATGGATATGAGGAGGAAATAGCAACACTAGTGGAGAAGAACGATGATCTGAAGAAGAAGCTAAAAGTATTCATGGGATTTCCTGCGACTGGAGGAGAAGACGAAGATTGCACCTGTCCAGAGAACTACATCATCATCAACGACACCGACTCGGACCCAGATGATAGCGATGATGACTATGTTGATGAAGCTGGAGCAGATATCATGGAGTCTTCATCGGAGCAGTTTTTCTAGTCGACCACCATAACAGTAGTAGTATTTCCCCATGTACCTAGTATAGTCCGAGCACTTTTGTAACGATAGATAGACCGTTGTATGCCTTGTTTGAATTGAATGAAGTCATTTTGTTTGCATTCATCTCATGTGCATTTGGGTAGTGTTTTCTCTCTAGACCTCATTCTATTCTATATTCTCATCTTTTCCTAAACCCTCAGATGCCTCCGAGACGTGACAATGGATTTGCTTTCCCACTGGAGCTCACTCACTTGATCCAGCAGCATAATGCCTTGATGCAGTTGCTAGTCTAGAATCAGAATCAGGGGAACAACAACAAAAACAACCCACCACCGCCACCACTTGTTGATCACTTAACCTGTTTCCTTAGGCTGAATCCGCCGGTGTTCTCCAGTAGCACCGAGCCTATTGTTGCAGATGATTGGCTCCGCAAGACAGCAAGGGAGTTGACCACTGCAGGATGCACAGATGCGAAGAGTGTGCGTTTTTCCGCACATCAGCTTGAAGGACCCGCAGCATCATGGTGGGAGAATTTCACAGCCACTTATCCTATCGACACTGTCACATGGGACCAGTTTCAGCAGGCTTTCCATACTGCCCATGTTTCAGCAGGAGCTATGGCCATGAAGAAGCGTGAGTTTCGCAACTTGCACCAAGGAGGACGGACAGTTGGCCAATATGTGGATGACTTTAGTAAATTAGCACGTTATGCCCCAGATGGCGCTGCTACAGATGCAGCTAAGCAGGAGAAGTTTTTGGAAGGACTGAATGATGAGCTGAGCATGCAATTGATGGTAGCAACTTTCAACAACTACCAGCAGTTGGTAGATCATGCTCTTATGATTGAAGGGAAGTAGCAGCAGATTGAAAACCGCAAGAGGAAGTATGGACTAGGGAAGTACAATTCTGGAGCTCAGCAGAAGCCATGTTTTACCCCTAAACCGGGAGGACATTTTTAGCATACCCATGGAGGAGGGAGTTTGCATAATCATAATGGCCCCAAGAATGGTAACGGGAATGGAGGAAGCAATGGCCAGAACCGTACCAACCCGTCGACCCCAGCCAAGAGAGACCTGAGCCAAGTCACTTGCTATAAGTGTCAGAAGACTGGACATTATGCTAATGAATGTCCTGAAGCCCAGAATGGAAATGGAAATGGAAGCTTAGGGAAGAAGCCGAACCCATTCAATAGGGGACAGGTGAACCACGTTAACGTGGAGGAGGTTGAAGCTCATCCAGATGCAGTAATAGGTAAGTTTTTGGTTAAGTCATTTACTGCACTCGTTCTTTTTGATACTGGTGCATCGCATTCATACATCTCAAAGGGATTTGTGGATAAGTATAAACTGCCAACCAAGACCTTAGGTCACCCATGTTAGTAACCTCGCCTGGAGCAGAATATATGGCTAGTTTATGGTGTGATCGGTTACCATTAAGGATTGGTAACTACGTGTTTCCCTCGGACCTAATAGTATTGGAATCGTAAGGATTGGATGTGATATTAGGCATGGATTGGTTATCGAAGTATGGAGGGAACATTGAATGCACTAGTAAGACAATTTTGCTTACAACGCCAGAAGGAAGAAGGATCAAGTATGTATCCCGGCATGTGCCGAAGAGGACTCAAGTAAATTCCTTATCAGGAGTTGTGTAGGAGGAAGTACCAGTGGTGAAGGATTTTCCTGACGTATTTCTAGAGGAGTTGCCAGTCATGCCACCGGATAGAGAAATTGAGCTTTTGATTGAGCTTTTGCCAAGCACAGGGCCGATATCTAAGAGACCATACAGGATGCGTGCAAAAGATTTGAAAGAGATTAAGAAGCAGATTAAGGAGTTACTAGATAAAGGATATATTCGCCCAAGTTCTTCGCCTTGGGGATCGCCAGTACTTCTAGTGGAGAAGAAGGATGGATCATTGAGGATGGTTGTTGATTATCGAGGATTGAATGCAGTAACAATCAAGAACAAGTACCCACTGCCGATGATCAATGATTTGTTTGACCGACTGCAAGGAGCTAAGGTATTTTCTAAGATCGATCTGCGATCATGATACCACCAGTTGAAGATTCGAGAGCAGGATATACCTAAGACGGCTTTTACCACCAGGTACGGGCTGTATGAGTACACCGTTATGTCATTTGGTCTGACTAACGCACCTGCATATTTCATGAACATGATGAACAAAGTGTTTATGGAGTTTTTGGATAAGTTCGTCATGGTGTTCATTGATGATATTTAGGTTTACTCAAAGAATGAAGAGGGGCATAAGGAGCATTTGCGTTTAGTACTTGAGAAGCTTAGAGAACATCAGTTATATGCCAAGTTCAGCAAATGTGAGTTTTGGTTGAAGTAAGTTGGATTCCTCAGACACGTTATATCCGGAGAAAGAATAGCAGTAGATCCCACCAAGGTTGTCACCGTGACAAATTGGGAAGACCCAACAACAGTTGGAGAGATCCGGAGTTTTCTTGGACTTGCAGGATACTACAGGAGATTCATTGAGAATTTCTCGAAAATTGCGAAGCCTATGACGGAGTTGTTGAAAAAGGATACCAAGTTCAAATGGACTGAGGAATATGAGGCGAGTTTCCAGGAGTTGAAGAAACGTTTGGTTACCTTGCCAGTGTTGATTCTGCCAGATCAGAGCAAGGATTACGAGGTGTTTTGTGACGCTTCACGTCGAGGACTTGGAGCCATGCTTATGCAGGAGGGAAGAGTTGTTTCGTATGCTTCACGACAGCTTAAGTTCCATGAGTTGAATTATGCTACACATGATTTGGAGTTAGCAGCCATAGTGCATGCATTGAAGACATGGAGACATTTTCTCATCGGAAACCATTGTGAGGTGTACACTGATCACAAGAGTTTGAAGTATAATTTCACACAGAAGGAGCTAAATCTCAGGCAAAGGAGATGGTTGGAGCTCATCAAGGATTATGATATGAGATTGCATTATCATCCCGAAAAGGTTAACGTAGTAGCCGATGCGTTGAGCCATAAGAGCCATGTCAACACACTAATGACCGGAGATTTACTGAAGGAGTTAACCCAGGACCTTCGTGAGCTATGTTTGGAGATAGTTCCGAGAGGCTATGTAGAAGCATTGGAGATTCAGTCTACTTTGATGGATAATATCACAGAAGCTCAGAAGACTAACAGGGAGATTGCCTCTATAAAGGAGAAGATGAACAAAGGAAAAGCTAAAGGATTTCGTGAGGATGAGCACGATACCCTATGGTTTGAAGATCGTGTTTATGTGCCTAATGACCCAGAGAGTAGGAAGTTGATTCTGCAAGAGGCCCATGATTCACCATATTCGATTCACCCAGGAAATACCAAGATGTATTTGGATTTGAAGGATACTTTCTGGTGGACCGGAATGAAGAAGGATATTGCGGAGTATGTAGCAGCTTGTGATGTATGTCAGAGAGTAAAGGCAGAGCATCAGAAGCCAGCAGGATTGTTATAGCCATTGCCAATACCCGAATGGAAGTGGGATAAGCTAGGCATGGATTTTATCATGGGATTGCCCAGAAATCATTCAGGCTACGACTCGATTTGGGTTGTAGTCGATCGTTTGATGAAGGTAGCTCATTTCATCCCAGTGAAGACCACTTACACCAGTGCTAAGTTGGCAAAGATATACATGACCAGGATCGTATGTCTGCATGGAGTTACGAGGAGCATTGTATCAGATAGAGGAACCCAGTTTACCTCAAAGTTCTGGAATCAGTTGCACAAAACTTTGGGTACCAGGCTAGAGTTCAGTACAGCTTTTCACCCGCAGACAGATCGACAGACCGAGAGAGTCAATCAAATTTTAGAGGATATGATGAGAGCTTATGCGCTAGATTAAGGATCAAGTTGGGACGACAATTTGCCATATGCAGAGTTCTTTACAACAACAGTTATCAATCCAGTTTGAAGATGCCCCTTTCGAAGCCTTGTACGGAAGGAGGTGCAGGACACCATTGTCGTGGGATGAAGTTGGAGACCGCCAGTTGTTTGGACCGGATTTGATTAAGGAGTCTGAACAGAAGGTGAAATTGATTCGCGATAGGCTCAAGGTAGCCCAATCTAGGAAGAAGATCTATGCAGATTCAAAACGCAAGGAGACAATTTACGAAGTCGAAGACAGAGTTTATCTTCATGTATCTCCACTTCAGGGAGTTAAGCGCTTTGGAGTTAAGGGAAAGTTAGCACCACGTTTTGTGGGACCATACAAAGTTTTGGAGCGTATGGGAGAAGTTGCCTACAAGTTGGAATTACCCGAAGGATTGTCTGGAGTTCACGATATGTTCCACGTTTCCCAGTTGAAGAAGTGCCACGCGGAGATGGCTGATATACCGCTGAGAGATACAGTGCCGCTGGAAGCGATTCAGTTGGATAGTGATTTGGCCTATGAGGAGAAACCAGTCAAGATTCTCGAGTATGCCAGCCGAGTCACCTGCAGCAAGGTTATCAAGTTTAGCAAAGTTCAGTGGAGCCACCACACCGAGGATGAAGCCACCTGGGAGCGATAGGAATATTTGCTGAAGGACCACCCTCACCTATTTTCTAGCCAACCCGAACCTTGAGGGCGAGATTCATCTTAAGGGGGGTAGGTTTGTAACATCCCAAATTTTCAATTTGGAATGTTATACACTAGATCATCAATGCATATCATATTTTATTTGCTTTCGGTTTGATCCTAGAAATTCTATGCAACTCAAGGACCCTCGGAGAGAGTTGCGGATTTCGTTATTTTCATATTTGAGTTTTCTCAAATTTTGGAAAATGGGACCATTTGATTTTATTTATTTTATCTGCAATTATTTCTATTATAAAAATAAGAGAGAGGGAATAAAATGACTTTCCCAAAATAAAGAAATATTGAGGATTTGATAATAAAATCAAATAAGATTTTTATTATGGAGTTTATCGCTATTTTATTCGAATTTAGGAAAAATGCACGTTTTTCAAAATTGCATTTAGGCCCCAAATAAATGTTCATCTTGGAAAATTTATTTCGGGATTTTTGGAGTCCGTATAGTATTTCTTTTATTTGTTTTTGCGCGTAATATTTTTTTAAAGAAAAAAATGTGAACCGACTTTGGGCCGTGTTCGGCCAGGACTTCGCCTGGCCGGGCCTTTATAAGGCGCCGCCCCGAGCCCGTCAGCCTTGCCGAGCCCCGCGCCGAAACCCTAGCCCCGAGCCGCCGCCGCCGCCGCAGCGAGCAGCCGTCGCCGCCGAGCCCGCCGCCGTTGTCGCCCGCGTCGCCGCCGCCGACCGCCGTCGCCGCCGAACCCCACCGCCCCGCCCGACGTCGCCGACCGCCGAACCCCGCCGCCTTGTCGCCGGACCGCTGCCGCCCCACCCGCCAGACCCTGCAGCCCCCTCGCCGGAGGTAGCCGCCGCCCTGCCGCCGGCGGTTTTCCTCTGAAAACCGTTCGGTTTTCCGCCGTTTTTTCGTTCGGTTTTGTTAAAAAAAACCTAAATCTATTTTTTCGGTTTAGTTTGTTTAGCGGACGTTCGTCTGTACGTTCGTTTTAACGAACAGTTTTCGTTTTTTCGCAGACAGCGAACGCTCGTTCGTTAGCCTGTTCATACGTTTTTATTTTTCTCAAATTTTCCGCGATTATTTCTGATCGCGATTTCCGATCTGTTTTTCGTTTTAGTATAACTTTTCGCTAGTTTATCGGAATCAGGTGATTCAAGCGCCTAGAGTTTCGTCTCAAAACCCTCTTTCTGTTTAACCCACTCAAACAAGTTTTGCTACTGTAAAATTTGACTTAGTAAAACGAAGCTTATTTCTTTCGCCGTTTGAGTTTTGTTGCTTTGTTTGATTTGATTGTTTTTGCAAACCAGAGTTCTTAAGTTGAACTTTCTGGTTAGATCTCTTATTTGAGTTTTACCCGTGCATTATATGAGTACTTATTGTATGCTTGTTTGTTTGCGATAGAGTACCCGGAGTGCGCCGCTTGCTACTTTGAATCTCTAGGTTTCCCGGATCATCAGCAAGGCAAGTAACACTTTGATCATACCTCTTTACAACCTAGTTTTATTGCATTAGATCAATCCTCAAACATTTGCATGATTAGAATCTGATTAATATGTGGGTTTTGAGAAGTAGATGAGGTAGTACCTATTACCTGTTTTATTATCAAACCCTTGGGAGTTACTTCTACGTTTGCTTATTATGCCATGCTATGCTAGTAGACGTGGATTGGGTGAGTGTATCCATGACAGATGTGAGATTGTTAGTTTAATGGTTTATTTAAGGTGGCAACTTAAACACACATCTGGGTGGATTGAGGCACTTGGGTATTCCAGCGATTGCCTGTTTTCTTTATGGACCGTCACCCAGGCTCAAAGGGATCATGAGATTATTCATGCTAGAAACTTCCGTGTGCAGCCACAAGCTACTATGGGCTCTAGCATAGTTGATTAAGTCATGCGAACTCTTACAGTGGTAGACTAGTAGATGTAGGGGATGTAGGTTGGTACTATCTACCCGATCGTAAGGTGCTAGCGCTTCTGAAAGACTATGTCTCGGTCATCCGTTTCTCAAACATCATGTAGTGCGAGAATCCCAACGGAGGAGATCGAGTCTTGTGGGGAAAAGTGCGCAAACCTCTACAGAGTGTGCAAACTAATCATGGTTAGCCATGTCCCCGGGTATGGACGTTTTGAGTATCTAGTACTTGGATTATCATGTGAATCTCATCATGTTACTTTAATTAATGTTGTTGGGTTTTAGTGATGATGCTTAATTGGGATTGAGAGGATGTCTATCTTCTCAATGTTTAACAACCCCCATGATAGTTAAATAAAATTTATTCCTTTGCAGTAGGGAATGGCTTTATGCAAAACTGTAACCATAGAGCTTTTCCACCAGACACATATGCATGTAGTATACAGCATATTCCATGTGCTGACCCGTTTTCGGGCTGCAACGTTCATGTTGCAGACTTTTCAGACGATGAGTAAGGTGCTTTTAGGTCGTGGTTCTATACTCAGTGATGCCGTTGGAGTTGATGGACTCACTTATCTTCCAAGCCTTCCGTTGTTATCGTTATTAGATGGCCTTAAGCCATATTTATTATAATTAGTTCTCTTTTGAGACATTCGATGTAATAAGTGTGTGATTGCTACTCTGTTATAAATCCTTCAAGTACTATCTGTGTTAGCATTACTGATCCAGGGATGACACTAAAGCACAGAGATCAGACTATTTGAGGTCTGGTCGCTACATATCTCCTATATTCCTATATGATCATTCAATTTGCTTGGTGATGAGTGCATGCTTTTAATTGTTATCATTTTGATTGTTATCATTTTGAGAGCTCCACCAAGATGTATGTGACATGGAAGAGTAACCAATGATACTAATCGGTTGTGCATTTGCATTCAAATGCAAATTTTAAATAATCCACAAATTTAGGGGGAGCTCTTGCTTATCACATACTTCTCAAAGAGACGATGTATTTCAATCTTATTATCATTTGTCGAAGCTTTGATCTATATGTTGTCATCAATTACCAAAAAGGGGGAGATTGAAAGTGCAACTATCCCTGGGTGGTTTTGGTAATGATCAACAACATATAGCTCATTGAACTAATGCTATTTCAAGATGAATATTTCAGGAAAGTTCAATGATTGGCATGGCATGGATTAGGAATGTGGACCCCTCAAAATTCTAAGGACAAAGGATTGGCTCAAGCTCTAAAGCTCAAGACTCTACATTTTACTTTTAGTGATCCAAGGTCACATTGAGTCTTTAGGAAAAGCCAATACTATTAAAAGGGGGTGAGGTGTTGCTTTATGGCTTGCTTGCTCAAAATGCTTTGTGATATGCTCCAAAAACCCTCAACCACTTTCTCATATCCACATATGTCCCAAACCAAAAGTCAAACTCGGCCCCACCGATTTGATCCATCTGGCGCCACCGAGTTCATTTGACATAGCCACTGCCAGAAACCCTAGTCTTTTCGGTCTCACCAATAGGGATCTCGGTCTCACCGAGAAGGGATTGCAAACTCTCTGTTTCCCTTCGTAACGTTTCGGTCCAACTGAGATGAGCGATAGGTCCCACCGAGTTTGCAATGCAAACTCCCTATTTCCCTTTCGTAACGTTTTGGTTCCACCGAGATGAGCGAATCGGTCCCACTGAGTTTGCCTGACCAACTCTCTGGTTAGCTTATTACCAAAGTCGGTCCCACCAAGTTTGTGTAATCGGTCTCACCGAGATTACTTATGCCCTAACCCTAACAAAATCGGTTCCACCGAGTTGACGTGTCGGTCCCACCAAAATGCCTAACGGTCACATTATGAACTAAATCGGTCCGACCGAGTTTTATGATTCGGTCCCACCGAGTTTGGTAAAATGTGTGTAACGTTTAGATTTTGTCTGGAGGCTATATATACCCCTCCACCCTCTCCTCATTCATGAGGGAAGCCATGAGAACATGCTTACACTTCCAGCATTCATTTTCTGAGAGAGAACCACCTACTCATGTGTTGAGGCCAAGATATTCCAATCCAACCATATGAATCTTGATCTCTAGCCTTCCCCAAGTTGCTTTCCACTCAAATCATCTTTCCACCAAATCCAATCCTTTGAGAGAGAGTTGAGTGTTGGGGAGACTATCATTTGAAGCACAAGAGGAAGGAGTTCATCATCAACACACCATCTATTACCTTTTGGAGAGTGGTGTCTCCTAGATTGGTTAGGTGTCACTTGGGAGCCTCCGTCAAGATTGTGGAGTTGAACCAAGGATTTTGTACGGGCAAGGAGATCGCCTACTTCGTGAAGATCTACCCTAGCAAGCCCTTCGTGGGCGATGGCCATGGTGGGATAGACAAGGTTGATTCTTCGTAGGTGGAGCCCTCCGTGGACTCGCGCAGCCGTTACCCTTCGTGGGTTGAAGTCTCCATCAATGTGGATGTATGATAACACCACCTATCGGAACCACGCCAAAAAATCTCCGTGTCAACATTGCATTTGCTCCCTCCAAACTCCTTCCCTTTATCTTCATATGCAATGATTTACATTCCGCTGCTATACTCTTAGAATTGCATGTGTAGGTTGATTGCTTGACTTATGCTAAGTTGCTAAAATCCGCCAAGAACTAAAATTGGGAAAAGGCTAGATTTTTATTTGGTCAAGTAGTCTAATCACTCCCCTCTAAACATACTTTCGATCCTACACAATGATATATTATGATGATAAGTTGTTAATCATATTATGCTGCTGATGATGATAAGTTATTATGTCATTGGGTGAAAGAACCGCGGATTAGTTTCAAGTGGATGGATCCAAAGTGACCATTGGTTACTTTGGATCCATCCACTTGAAACTAGTCCATGGTTCTTTCACTCAATGATGTAATAACTTATTATGATGTAAAAACAATCTCTAAATTGCTATTGTATGAAAACTTGTATAATGGTGTATGAATATGACATAAAAAAGAAATACGTAATAATAGTAGTAGCGCGGGTAGAGAGGCGCGCTGCTAGTAACTACCAGTAGCGCTTTCTACCAAAAGTGCTGCTGCTAAGCAGGTATAGCAGTAGCGCGGGTAAACACACGCTACTGCTACACTTTAGCTGTAGCGCCGTAGCAGTAGCGCGGTGCCCTGCACTACTGCTATACCTAAAATCGGTGCTACGGCTTGGCTTTTTCCTAGTAGTGTATATAGATGTGTTCTTTCAAAGATCATGTTGTAGGATAACATCTTGCGAATATTATCTCATAAATATATAGGACTTTTGAGCCAACTAGGGTATTAAAGCACATCTCTCATGAGAATGTTTCTCCTGGCGGGTATCTTGAAGCTGGTGGGTCCAATATCTTTTGGCTTGACCCCTTGAATCCACGAGGAATGTAAAAACTTAGTCATCTGGCCGTCACCCACCAAAATGGTGGTGGTGTCTGAGGGGGTCCTGGATTAAGGGGTCTTCGGGTGTCCGGGCTATGTAACATGGGCGTGACTGATGGGCCGTGAAGATACAAGATAGAAGGCCTTCCCCCGTGTCCGGATGGGACTCTCCTTTGCGTGGATGGCAAGTTTGGCGTCCGGATTTATGATTTCCTTTCTCTGTAAACCGACTCTGTACAACCCTAGGCCCCTCCAGTGTCTATATAAACCGGAGGGTTTAGTCCATAGAGGCTATCAGAATTTACATAGGCTAGACAGCTAGGGTTTAGCCATTACGATCTCGAGGTAGATCGACTCTTGTAACCCCTATACTCATCAAAGTCAATCAAGCAGGAAGTAGGGTATTACCTCCATTAAGAGGGCCTGAACCTGGGTAAACATCGTGTCCCCTTTGTCTCCTATTACCTTCGATCCTCAGACACACAGTTCGGGACCCCTACCCGAGATCGGCCGGTTTTGACACCGACATTGGTGCTTTCATTGAGAGTTCCACTATGTCGTCAACAGAAGGTTCGATGGCTCATTTGATCACCAACAACGATGCTGTTTCCAGGGAGAATTTCCTCCCCAGTCAACTTTTTGTGTTTGGCAGTTTTGCTCTGCATGCCAATTCGATTGGTCACCTAGAACAGATCGATAGCTACACCCCTGGTCAACAGACCAGACTCGGAAGCCTGAATTACGTCGCCGACATATGAGGAGACTTGGTCTTCGAAGGGTTCATGGCCTCGACCACCGAAGGAAGCCCGTCGAATCTGTCATCAGGCATCATTCAAGGACCAACTATCATCCCTGCCATGGCCTTAGATCCGGGGCAGACTACTTCATCCAAAGATGGGTATCTGAAACCTATCGGACTCTCTCCTACTATGGAACTTTTCTTCGGAGACCCGGAGGCAACTATGTCTTCGGCGAGCCTGGAATCAAGTAGGACTCTCCCCATCATCGGAGAGCCGAACCCACCTTAGGATGCAAACTTCGAACTCTCAAGGTCTGCATCTGGTAAGCATAGCCTGGCAGAATCTGCCGTGCCTAGCCCTGCAGGTCCTTGGTTCCCCATCCGGCCTTCGCTCTTAAATGAGGCCTTGGACTTAATGCAATCCCTCATCATTACGGAAGTATCACCTTCCAACTACGCCCAACCCGGACTAGGGGTTGAGAGCAGGGAATTTTACGTCCCACCCAGCACCCACTTAATAGCCACTATCGAGGATTTGACCGGCATGCTAGATTACACCTCTGAAGACATCGACGGTATGAATGATGATGCCGGATACAAACAAAGCCAAGACCCGTCATTCACCGGGCGCTGGACGGCTACCTCCACATATGGCGTGTATATGGTGGATACACCTAAAGAGGAGGACGACGAAGGCAGGAAAGATCCGATCGAGGACAAGCCCACTAAGGCACCACCGAAGCGTCGGCGTTAGAGGTGCCGCTCAAAATCGCGTCACGAAAAGAAGCAACACCGACACCAGAGACAATAACACCCCGGACAATGCCGAAGATCCTGAAGACCCGATCGAGCCTGCGTCCGAGCAGGATGAATGGGAGGAGGGACAAGTTAACCCCGACGAGCCGGCCGGGAACGAGGACTCAGAAGATAGTAACTATCTACCGATCTCCGAGGATGATGTCAGCCTCGGCAACGAAGACTTCATCGTACCAGAGGAACCCCTCGAGCAAGAGCACTTTAAGCATCAGCTAATCGCAACCACGCGGAGCCTAAAGAAGAAACAACAACAACTCCAAGCCGAACAGGATACCCTCAATGACAGATGGACCCAGGTCCTAGCTGCCGAAGAATATGGCCTTGAGCGCCCAACAAAGAGTTATCCGAAGCGTCGGCTACTGCCACAATTCGACGACAAGGCCCTCGAGCCAATACCATGGGGCAGGACAAAGCGGCTGCTCACGCCGAACACCAACCCGCGCCACCTCGCCGTAGAGGCAAAGAGGCGGCAACTCCCGGATACACCTACTTTTTATGCCAGGACCTGGACAATAGAGCCGGCCAGGCTAGATCAATCTAAGGATCAAGGGGGCGTGCCCCAACGTGAGACAACGGCCATCAAGCTCGGCGAGATAGGCATAACCTCACCCGGGCTGAAAACCGAACACAGATGTCATTCGAACTCCTTCGTGACGTTGGCCGATAGAGAGGCGTTGCACACCCCTTATGCTTTACTGATGAGGCAATGCAGCACCAGTTTCCAGAAGGGTTTAAACCCGTAAACATTGAATCATACGATGGAACGACAGATCCCGCAGTATGGATTGAGGATTTCCTTCTCCATATTCACATGGCTCGCGGTGATGATCTCCATGTCATCAAATACCTTCCCATAAAACTGAAAGGGCCAGCATGGCATTGGTTAAACAGCCTCCCAGAGAACTCCATTAGTAGCTGGGAAGATCTGGAGGATGTCTTTCGAGACAACTTCCAAGGTACCTATGTCCGGCCTCTGGACGCCGATGACCTTAGGCATATAGTCCAGCAACCCGGAGAGTCAACTTGCAAACTCTGGACTAGGTTCTTAATTAAAAAGAACCAAATCATCGATTGCCTGGATGTTGAAACCCTCACAGCCTTTAAACATAGCGTCCATGACGAATGGCTCACCCGACACCTCAGCCAAGAAAAGCCGAAGTCCATGGCAGCCCTTACCGCACTCATGACCCACTTTTGCGCGGGAGAAGACAGCTGGTTGGCTCATAGAAGCAACAGTACCAGTGATCCCGTCACCTCTGAAGCCAGAGATGGCAACGGTAGGCCACGACGCAACAAACACAAGCGTCGAAGCAACAATGAAGATACCGAAGACACGATGGTCAATGACGGATCCAGTGGCTCTAAACCGGGTCAGCGGAAGAAGCCATTCAAAGGAAACAGGGACGGCCCATCCAATCTACACAAAATACTTGATCGGCCTTGCTAGATTCATGGTACCCCCGACAAGCCTGCAAACCACTCCAACACAAATTGTTGGGTCTTCAAACATGCCGATAAGTGAAATACCAAACAAAAGGGGAAAGGGCCGCCAAGCAAGGACAATGATGAGCCCCGCCCACCGAACACAGGGGGGCAGAAGAAATTTCCCCCTGAGGTAAAATAGTAAATATGATATATGCCACTCATATCCTCAAGAGGGAGCGCAAGCGCGCACTAAGGGACGTCTATGCCGTAGAGCCGGTCACCCCAAAATTCAACCCCTGGTCGGCTTGCCCGACCACCTTCGATTGTAAGGACCACCCGACCAGTATCCGTCATGGAGGTTCGGAAGCCTTGGTCCTTGATCCAATCATCGACGAATTCCATCTCACCCGAGTCCTCATGGACGGCGGCAGTAGTCTTAACTTGATTTATCAAGACACGGTCCGCAAAATGGGTATTGACCCATCAAGAATCAAGCCTACTAACACCACCTTTAAAGGAGTGATACCCGGTGTAGAAGCCCACTGCACGGGCTCAATAACATTGGAAGTAGTCTTAGGTTCATTGGATAACTTCCAAAGCGAAGACTTGATCTTCGACATTGTCCCCTTTCGCAGTGGTTATCACGCACTGCTTGGACGAACCACCTTCGCTCGCTTCAATGCGGTCCCGCATTATGCTTACTTAAAGCTCAAAATTCATGGACCCCACGGCGTTATGACAGTCAATGGAAACATGGAGCGCTCCCTCTGTATCGAGGAGCACACCGCGGCCCTCGCAGCGGAGGTACAGATCGGCCCTATCAAGTCGAACACTTCATCGGCCATCAAGCCCCCGGACACTGTCAAACGAGTCCGGTCTACCCTGCAGAACGACAGCTCGGTCCATCCAGAGCTGGACTAGTAATTCCACCTCCATCATCCCCCCATCTAATCGCGGCATATGTACCACGCGTGCATAACTACGCACTCAAAATACCTTGGGCAAGGACAGAGGCACACGGAGGACAAGGTCCATAATGCAGCTCGGCCCTATTCGGACCCTAATCTTCTTTTTCTTCTGTTTTTTTCTCTTTTCTCTCATATTTCAGGTTCTTTAAAACCTAAACCACTCTTCGGTGGTACAAGGGGCCTTTCCCAGGCTCCTTTTATATACACGATTGTCGATCCTCTCAAAGGATCCTCCACCAAGGCGAAAAGCGAAGCAGACGTGTGACAGGGTGTCCAAAGGATCTTCAAGACCACCTTTTCTTTTTAGGCCCTATATACACCTTTCCCTTGTTTACAAATTCTTGGCATGTAAAATAGCCTTGATGTTATGGCATCATATGCAATAGCACGATTTGACGTATCAATCAAATTAGAAGGGACATAGTTTTTTACCAACCATTGTTCGGTATTGGTCTATTTCATAAATCTGTATCCCCCTTTTACGTCATATTGCCATTATACTTCGGTACGGCCTACGTGCCAGGGGCTCTATTCAGCCATATATATATATTCAAAAAAGTCCAGACACTCCTAGAGTATACTTCGGCGTCCCGAATATTGTATTATATGCATCAGCTCCGAATCATGTCTTTGGTCAATAGTTGGGTTGCCCGGCTCCTGTGATTACTACCTTACGTTCCGCTCATTCGGCTAGGGTAGTAAAGGGAGAACTATTGCAATTGTGTTTCTGGTTCGTCCGGTCAAACACCTCAGTAGAGAAAGCCGAAAATTGACTGTCATGATACGGCGAGAGCTGGTCGGTGATTCGGTGACTCACTATAAATCTCTTGCGATTTCTTCGAAGGACTGGCCTTTGTCTAGTCACGTGCCTATGGCATCCCAGTTCGGATTGCCGCCTACGCACTAGGGGCTAGTTCTTAGGCCCATCATCAAACTCCTATGGTTAAGTGAGAGTGATAAAGCCACATAGTCTGATTGCCTGGTTCGCTGCGCAGACACATCCTTTACGGACAAAGACGTTGGTCAAGTGTGAGCATGTTCTATTCCGAACACCCCCGTAGCATCTATGTGGGGGCTGAAGCCGACAACTGGTAAACTCTCAGAATTAAAAACAGCCGCACAGGAGGCAAATAATTTCAGAATAAAGGAATAAATATATTACAAAGCCTTAGTTCACAAAATAAGGTCCAGACAACTCAGATACATTCATTCGAACACAATATCCTTTGAGCACTGGCCCTCTACTATCTAGGCACCCTCCAGGACATCGTCGAAATATCACTCCGGCTTGCGGTGGTCCTTGCCTTCGGGCGGGCCCTCGGTCGCTACGACAGCAGCCTTCATCTTCGCCCAGTGCATCTTGACACGGGCAAAGGCCATCCGTGCACCCTCTATGCATGCCGAGCGCTTCATAGCTTCAACTCGGGGTAGGGCGTCGGTGAGGCGCTTGACCAGGCCGAAGTAGCTGCTAGGAATGGGTTCGGCTGGCCACAACCGGACTATGATGTCCAACCCGGACATCCTATGCAGCTCTGCTAGCTGCATCATCTGGTTGTTCAACGGCGTTGGACGCTCCGGCGCCAGGTACTGTGACCAGAAGAGCTTCTTCATCGTGTTCCCCTCTTGGGCCCGGAAATACTGTGTGGCATTGGCAGCGCTCTTTGGAAGATCCATAAAGGCATCTGGAGAACTCCATAGTCGAGTGAGCAAGCATACTTCTGACTGCCAAATTTACTCTGCAAAAGAAAGGGCTTACCAGCCGCTATCTGTTCGGCCTGCTTGATCACCTCGTGAGCCGCCCGGGACTCGATCAGCGCCTCCTTGGCCTCCTGGAGAGCCTTGACGAGATGGATTGCTTGGGCCTTATTCTCCTCCTCCAAGGCCTCGCACTTGCCGGCGGCGTCCTTGAGCTCTTGCTCCACTTCGGTTACCCACTCCTCATACTGGCGGTGCGCGACCTGCTCGACCTTTAAATCAGCAGCCGCTTTGTCAGCAGCCGCTTTGCTCTCCCGTGCCTGCTCATTTGCCTGCGCTAGGGCACTCTTGAGGGTTTCGACCTCGGCCACGCTGCCTGCAACCATGATCATGGTAGCGCTTGTGCTTAAAACTCTGCATTTGCATATCACTTCATGCGTATAAACAAACTTTTAAACATACCTTGTGCCTCATCGTACCGCTTGTTAATGCGGTCGAGATCATCATCGACCAGCTTCAGCTCCCGCTTGAGTTCGGAAACTTCAGCGTCCTGGGCGGTCGCCGCTAACAGGGAGGCATGTTTACCAATAGACCAGTACATTACCTCCTGCGATTATTATTTGATCCTCCGTTCGGCCATTTTTCAAAACCAAAGAGTCTCAGGGGCTACTATCTATACACATGCATCTTTTTCATATGAAAAGCGGCTAATAATATTGCATCACATGCCTCGAAGCCTGTTAGCAGGATGGTGAAGGCTTCGTTCAGCCCGCTCTTGGCGGACTGAACCTTCTCAACCACTGCACCCATCAGGGTATAGTGCTCCTCCACGATGGAAGCATGTCGCAGTGCTTCCATCAGGGTGTTCGCCGCCTCCGGATTAGTGGAGGTCACCGTCGGAATTGGCGCTCCCCCCTCCTTTGAAGTGGGTTGCCCAATCGATTCCGGAGCCACGTGGGTCTCCGGAATGGTGTTTGGCTAGGGACCGGACTGGTCAGGCCCACCGTCGTCAGTCTCCATGGGGGTTGCACCTCCCATGTTCTCGGCAACCGAGGCATTACCCTCTGGCGCCGTCTTGGCGGCCTCCCGCCCCTCTCCATGGCCCGAAGAGGTCCTTTGGGACAACACTTCAGCGTCATCCGCGGCGTTTGGCGGAGAGGCTCGCGGAGGCGTCTCTCCACCATCTCCAGTGTTAGAGAGTTCCCCTCAGATGATGATAGTTGGGAGAGGTCGCGGGCCAGACTGAAACACACAATATAATATGTTATCGTACAATCATAAAAGACCGGGTATACGTAAAACATCCTTGGATACTTACGATGCGGCCTGGGGCTTCACCCCGGGGTGCCGCTCGGGGATGGCTTTGGCATCCGAATCCGAGCCGTCCGAGAGGGATATCTTCCCTCTCTTTGACGCTCCTGCCTCCGGGTCTACGGAGGCCGCCCTTTTCTTCTTCCTCCCCTTAAGGGGAGAATCACTTTTGGCCTCCTCCTCCTCTTTGTCTTCATCTCCATCGTGGGAGGAGGGAGCTTTGGTCTCTCCGGACACAGCGTCCGAAGTACCTTTATGGCGGAGGCCACCTTTGGCCTCCTTACTCTTCTTCTTGGTCTTCTTCTCCGGCGCGTGATACGGCGCCGAGACCAGCATCCTCGTTAGCAGAGGAATGGCTGGGTCTTCGGGTAGCGGAGCCGACCACTTGATCTGCTCTGCCTTCTTTGTCCAGCCTTAATTGAAGGATGGAAGGCTCAGCATACCCCTTGATTTATGAACTAAAGTTATGTTCGGAAACTAAATGCTTACTAGGGTGGCCGGATGCACAATGTTGAGGTTGATGTCATCGGTCGTCTCCAGCCACGTCTTCTGGGCCTTGAAGAACAGCTTCCAGATCTCTTCGTGCATTGTGCCGAAGAATCGCTGCAGGGTTTGTGGCCCTTCCGGATTGGACTCCCACATATGGAGAGGCCGATGCTGGCAGGGGAGGATCCGGCAAAAAAGCATCATGTGAATCACATCAGTGAGACTGGTGTTCTTCTCTATCATATTTTTGATGCGCTTTTGCAGCAGCATCACTTCGTTGGTCGACCCCCAGTCCAGACCTTTGTTGGTCCACAACGCAAGCCGCATTGGGGGTCCAGATCTAAACTCCGGAATGGCCGCCCATGAGGCGTCGCGAGGTTCGGTGATGTAGAACCACTCCTGCTGACATACTTTGACGGTCTCCACGAAGGCCCCTTTGGGCCAGGTGGTGTTGGGGAGCTTGCTCACCATGGCACCGCCGCAGTCTGCATGTTGCCCGTCGACCACCTTTGGCTGCATGTTGAGGACCATGAGCCATAGGCCAAAGTCTGGAGGGATGCGGAGGAGCACCTCGCACACGATGATGAACGCCGAGATGTGGAGGAAGGATTTTGGGGCTAGATCGTGAAAATCCAGCCCGTAATAGAACATGAGGCCGCGGACAAAGGGGTGAAGGGGAGACCCTAGTCCATGGAGGAAGTGGGGGATAAACACCACTCTTTCGCCGGGCTTTAGAGTGGGGATGACCTGCTTCTTGGTAGGGAGCCTATGCACGATGTTCGCAGTCAGGTATCCCACCTCCTGGAGATCCTTGACGTCCTTCTCCGTTATAGAAGAGGCCACCCACTTGCCCTGTCAGCCAGATCCGGACATGGCCGGAGAAGTTGGTGGCGGTGGGAAAGATGGAAGCTTGGGCGCTGGAGCTAGAGGATGGGAGGGCGGAGGAAGGAAGAAGGCGTGGGGGTGAAAAGATGGATCTTTATCGGCTTATATAGGCAGTGAATATCAAGCCCCCCCCCCCCACAAGCCTTAAAACTCGCCTGTTCCCAAGGGGTCGTGCGAATGACATAGTTGGATTACCCAAACCCGTATTGATGAGAATCCGCAATAAGGGGACACGATCTCTGCTTTGACAAGATGTGTCAATCGAGGCTGTGCCTCGAAATGCGAAGCAGGAGGCTAATAAACGGTTCGAAATAAGAGGCCAGCTGTGGCATTTTCGCCAAAAAAAGTTGTCAATTGACAAACCTTATTTTGGTTAAGTATATTGCCTTCGTGGTTGAGGGTTGTGGCTGTTATATAGATCCAGATACAATTCTTTTATTTAGAAGATTTCTTTGAAGTATTCGGAGGAGGAACCCTCCTTGCAATGCCGAAGACAATCTGCACGCCGAACACATTGCCATTGAAGACTGGTTCAGGGGCTACTAAGGGAGTCCTGAATCAAGGGGTCATACGGTATCCAGGCTATGTAACATGGGCCAGACTGATGGGCCGTGAAGATACAAGATAGAAGGCCTTCCCCCGTGTACAGATGGGACTCTCCTTTGCATGGATGGCAAGTTTGGCGTCCGGATGTATGATTTCCTTTCTGTGTAAACCGACTCTGTACAACCCTAGTCCCCTCTGATGTCTATATAAACCGGAGGGTCTAGTTCATAGAGGCTATCAGAATTTACATTGGCTAGACAGCTAGGGTTTAGCTATTACGATCTCGAGGTAGATCGACTCTTGTAACCCCTATACTCATCAAAGTCAATCAGCAGGAAGTAGGGTATTACCTCCATTAAGAGGGCGCGAACCTGGGTAAACATCGTGCCCCCTTTGTCTCCTGTTACCTTCGATCCTCAGACGCACAGTTCGGGACCCCCTACCCGAGATCGACCGTTTTGACACCGACAGTGTCATAAAAATGTCAATCTCCAAACTGTTACAAGACATTGCAAACCTTACCAAGCTCGGGTGGTGATACGTCTCAAATGTATCTATAATTCTTGATTGTTTCATGCTTTTATATTATCACTTTATATACAAGTATTTTATATTATTTTTCTGGACTAACATATTAATTTAGTGCCTAGTGTCAGTTATTGTTTTTTTTTTACTTTTTAGAAAGTTGATATCTACGGAGAGAAAAAACTTGAGGATTTAATAATAGTTTTTTTGGGGAATGAAGGTTCCCGAAAGCACCGAATTGAGGGGGCGGGGCAAAGGGCCCATAGGGCCTCCACAAGGCCTGGTGGAGCACCTAGGCACTAGGGTGCGCCCACATGGCCCCCTAGTCCCCACAAGCACTGCCTTATGCCCATTCTCCTGCCAATAAATTCCATAGTTCCCGAAACCCTCGACACCAATTTTTTACCGATTTTTTCCTGTGCACAAGCTTCTATTCTTAGGAGATCCAACCCGAGGCTTGTTCCGGTACTCTGCAAGAGGGGCAATCCATTTCCAGAGGCTTCTTCATTAACCGTGCTACCTCCATGACCATGTGTGAGTAGTTTGCTTAGGACCATAGGGTCCATATGAGTAGCTAAATGGCTTTATCTTCAATAGAAAGTTCCTGTGAGCTGCCTGACATGATCGGGATCAATTCGATGTAATTTGTGGATGTGTGATAGAGGCAAAGGTGTCCCGTCCTACAATGAGATGGTAACTATCATTTTGGTGGAGTAGACTTTGACGATCTGACTATGAATGTGCGAAGACATCACGCCTTAGCAATTGCTAAACCAATCCAAGAGGTTATTGACCACGCTGGAGCACGATCAACCTAACAACCCTAGGCAAGGTGAGACTAAAACACCTCCTGAGTCGTTTCCCCTACAACACGGACTATAAAAACAGCCTATGAAGTAGTATATCGAAATTACATGGATATGGCCCAAAAATAAGGTGGCGCAACACCTATAATAAGTTCTGGATGAAATCTATGAAAGGACTGTTGGGAAACGTTGCACAGAAAACAAAATTTTTCTACGCACACACAAGATGTATCCATGGAGATGCATAGCAACAAGGGGGAGACTGTGTGTACGTACTCCTGTAGACTGTAAGCGGAAGCATTTAGTAACGCGGTTGATGTAGTCGAACTTCTTTGCGATCCAACCGATCGAGTACCAAACATACGGCACCTCCGCATTCAGCACACGTTCAGCTAGGTGACGTCCTCGCCTTCTTGATCCAGCAAGACGGAGAAGTAGTGGATGAGTTCCAACATCACGACGGCATGGTGACGGTGGTGGTGATGGTATCTCCGCAGGGCTTCGCCTAAGCACTATGGAAATATGACCGAGGGACAAAACTGTGGAGGGGGGCGCCGCACACGGCTAAGAGATTGTCATGGTTATGTGTGGTGCCCCTCCCACATATATAGAGGGGAGCAGACAGGAGGCGGCCCAAGTAGTGCTAAATCCTACTTGGGCTCCTGCCCTGGTCGTGCCCCCTTCCTTATTTGCTCTGGGGGAAAGGGAAAGGGGAGGAGAGGAAGGCAAGGGGGGCCGAATCCCCCCTTTCCTTTTCTCCCCAAGGTTGGCTGCCATAGGGGGGCGCGCTAGCCTCTTGTGGGATAATGTGCTCCCCTCTTTTGGCCCAAGTGGCCCATTAACCTCCCAGGGTGCCCGGAACCCCTTTCGGTGATCCGATGACTACCCGGTTGATGCGGCTTGAACTACATCGATATTTCCCTAAAGAGGAAGGGATGCCGCAACATAGCTATGGTAGTTATTTCCCTTAGTGATGAGACCAATGTTATCGAACCATGCAACACTACGTAAATGGTACCTGCACATGAAGAACAAATACTTGCAACCCGACGTAAAAGAGCGGTTGTCAATCCCTCCCGGGTAAAAAGATAGATATAGATCTCGCAGGAACGCGAGATAAACTAAATAAATAAAAATTGCAGCAAGGTATTTATGGGTTTTTGGATTAATAGATCTGAAAATAAAAGCATATAAAAATAGATCTCGAAGGCAAATATGATAAAGAAGAGACCCGGGGCACATAGATTTCATTAGTTGCTTCTCTCGAGAAAAATAGCATATGGTGGGTCAACAAATTACTGTTGGGCAATTGATAGAACTGCAAACAATCATGACGATATCCAGGCAATGATCATTACATAGGCACCATGTCCAAGATTAGTAGACCGACTCCTGTCTGCATCTACTACTATTACTAAACACGTCGACCGCCATCCGGCATGCATCTAGTGTATTAAGTTCATGGAGAAATAGAGTAATGCGATAAGAACGGTGACATGATGTGGACAAGATCTATTCATGTTATCCTTAATAGCAACGATACATACGTGTCGTTTCCCCTTCTGTCACTGGGATTGAGCACCATAAGATCGAACCCATCACAAATCACCTCTTCCCATGGCAAGAAAACCGATCTGGTCGGCCTAACTAAACCAAAGATTCGAAGAAGAAATACGAGGCTATAAGTAATCATGCATATAAGAGATCAAAAGACTCAAATAACTTTCGTGGATAAAAACATAGATCTGGTCATAAACTCAAAGTTCATCGGATCCCAACAAACACACAGCAAAAAGAGTTACATCAAATAGATCTCTAAGAGACCATTGTATTGAGAATCAAAAGAGAGAGAGAGAGGAAGCCATCTAGCTACTAACTACGGACCCGTAGGTCTACAATGAACTAGTCACGCATCATAGGAGAGGCACCAATGAGGATGATGAACCCCTCCATGATGGTGTGTAGACTGGATCTATGGTTTTTGGAACTTGCGGCGGCTGGAATTGTGTTTCGTCGACTCCCCTAGGGTTTTTGGAATATTGGGGTATTTATATAGCAAATAGGCGGTGCGGGAGGCCACCGAGGTGGGCACAACCCACCAGGGCACGCTTGCCCCCCAAGCACGCCCAGGTGAGTTGTGCTCCCCTTGGGGCACCCCTCTGGTACTTCTTTGGTCCATCCTGTGTCTTCTGGCCCAAAAAAATTCTCCAAAAAGTTTTGCTGTGTTTGGACTCCGTTTGGTATTGATTTTCTGCGAAGTAAAAAACAAGCAAAAAACAGCAACTAACACTGGCACTATGTCAATAGGTTAGTCCCAAAAAATGGTATAAATTTGCTATAAAATGATTGTAAGACATCCAAGAATGATAATATAACAACATGGAACAATAAAAAATTATAGATACATTGGAGACATATCAGCATCCCAAAGCTTAATTCCTACTCGTCCTCGAGTAGGTAAATGATAAAAACAGAATTTTTGATGTGGAATGCTGCCTAACATGTTCATCACATATTATTTTCTTTGTAGCATGGACATTTGGACTTTTATATGAGTCAAAGCAATAGTCTAGTTTTGACATGAAGATTTCAATACTCAAGCATATCAACAAGTAACCATGTCTTTCAAAATGTCAACACTAAAGCAAGTTATCCCTAGCCCATTATGCTCAAATATCAACACACTCGCATATTAGTTACACCCAATGCTCAAGTACGATCATAGTGCCCCTTAGTTGGTGCTTTATAAGAGAAGATGGAGACTCAAATAAATATAAAAATTGCATAAATAAATAGAAAGGTCCTTCGCAGAGGGAAGTAGGGATTTGTAGAGGTGCCAGAGCTCAAAGCGAAAAATATAGAGATAAAACATTTTGGGTGGCATGCTTTTCCTGTCAACGTAAACGATCGAGTAGTTCCCAATACTTTCCATGCTAGATATATTATAGGTGGTTCCCAAATAGAAAATAAAGTTTACTCCTTTTCCCACCATACTTTCACATTCCACGGCTAACCGAATCCACGGGTGCTGTCCATACCAACACTTTTCAAGGAATTTATTATTTAACAACATAAAGTAAATTCATTTTTTTTATTTTGGGACTGGGCATCCTTAATAACTTTGCGGTACTCTCGTGCAATGACAACTGAATAAACACTCATCTTGAGATAACACATCTAGCATGAAAACATACCAGCCACCCCTACCATTTCATGAGTGGTACGAGCACACAAAAGGGAAAAAATATTTTGAAAATTAGGGATGGCACATACGAATTTGCTTAGAACGGCAAAAGAATACCACAAATAGGTAGGTATAGTGGACTCATATGGCAAAACTGAGTTTTAGGATTTTGGATGCACAAGTAGTGATCATACTTAGTGCAAATGAAGGCTAGCAAAAGATTTAGAAGCATCCAACCAAGAAACGGAAAAATCTCATAAGCGAGCATTAAGCATAACTAACACCGAGTAATGCATCATAAGTAGGATGTAATTTCATTGCATAACTATTGACTTTCGTGCTTGCATAGGGAATCACAAACCTTAACATCAATATTTCTACTAAAGCATAATTACTCATCAACATGACTCACATATTATATCACCTTATCGCAAAACTATTACCAAGAATCAAGTTTATTTTGTCCAATGATCTTCATGAAAGTTTTTATTATATCCCTCTTGAATATCTATCACTTTGGGACTAATTTCATATGTTGATTTTGATAGCTCAAACAAATCTAATTGAAGAACATGAGCTTAAAAATTTTCTTCTCTCAAAATAATATAAATGAAGCATGAGATAATTTCTTAAAAAATTTACTAACTCTCAAATAAATCTAAGTGAAGCACGAGAGCATTTATTCAAAAATACTAAAGCACACCATGCTTAAAAAGATACTAGTTGACCCGTTGCGCCAAATTGCGTAGAGACCTGCTGAAGACATGTTGTCGATGAAAATAGTTTCATGCTGCAAGAACCTTGAACTAAATCATATTATTTTTTAAACATGTTTATTACGTTGTTAAATAATAGTCTGGGAAAAAGGGAAACTTTGCATAATATTCATATGTTCAGTTTGAAAATATGGGCACTATGATGAGAGAGTAAAGTTGGCATGGTTGTATTTTTTTAGCAAGTTTGGAACACATGGTTATCATGATGAGAAACCTAGCCATGCATATTTTTCCTGCAAAAAAAAGGAAAAAGGATAAGAGACCTAAGAAAAAAACATGTCTTTTTTGTGCATATACGGAGATATAGGGATCAGGAGGTATTAGGATAGCCCATATGTTATTTAGCCCAACCCACGTAGAGCGATGCCTATGGCCCGTGAGGAGCTGAATATGAAGCAGTAGGGGGCGGAGCCAGCGAAAACTGTCTATCCCCTTCCTCTCTTTCTCAGTTAACAAAATGGCGCAGAGACCCATTGAATCCATGTTCAGCATAAAAAGAAATTCCATGTTTTAGTTGTTTTAGTAGCGGGCAAGCATATATGATAACAAATTTAACCCTCTTTAATAAAAAATAGAGACTTGTCATCTACAATGAAATATACCTACACATTTTAATTTGGTAGTAGTCTCATTTCAAGACCATGTCATGTTGAAAAAATGTGTATTTTTCAGTAATCTCCGGTTGCGCCAAATTGCTAACAGACCCACACCATACGTGCTTTGAAAATATTCCATTTATCAGTATTGAGCAAGCACATATGGTTACTATTCTAACCACTATATAAACAAAATGAACAGGGACTTGGATAAGGGCAACCAAAGTTCAAAAGAAAGAAGTGTTGTATGTGTTGTTTTTCTGATGATTTGGGTCTTGGAACATCTGAATAGGCAAGCACAGTATTGCAAGTAAGAAAATGTGAAACATTGCCAATAACTTGCCTCATATACATGATAGTTTTAGGTCATACAAGCAATGGGGAAAAGAAAAGCAGTCTATATGTGATGAAGCAAGCCTAAGTCAAATAGGTAATGCCCATACAACCAAATTCATTACAATGGATGGATTTCAGTCCTAAAACTGAAAAGTAAATATGCATAACATAAGTGAATCGTAGAACGTGGTCTATACACAGCACAATAGTCTTCCTGTGAGAACAGCTTCTACCACACATCACCTGTAAACAAAAGAAAAGATAACCATACCATACTCAAGTTGACCAGTGCAAAGTCGCTATAAAATAGAAACTTCAAAGACCATATCAGGTAATATGTGATAGGATTTAGAAAACAATGTCCGGAAAACAAAAATATTTCTCAGTATATAGTAGGATATCATGCATGCAGCAATCATGTACATAGGTGTTCTCAACAGTGAACTAACATCAGGCAGAAAAACTAAAATGCGCCATTCTAGGAAAGTTTGTATATTCTACATGCATCGACCACCACAATACTGAAAGGGAAAGCAATATTATTAATCAACAAAAAACAAAATATTTTTTTCAGAATCCATGAGAACGAAGGGAGTGGAAACAGAAAATATTTATAAATCTTTGAAGGATACGAAAGAACTGCAATATTATAGGCTAACATAATTGATCTTTTCCAGAGAAGATCTTTGCTAGAAGGAAAAAACAGGTTTAACCTTGGAAGAGGATTATTTTTCTGCTAGCATTATGCAATGGAATAAAGGAGAAACTACTCTATTAACGGCAAATAATACAGTGATAGGTGGCGTTGAAAACAAAACTGATATAAAATGTACATGCCAATGTATCTTAATCATAGCAAACAACAAACAACAAACAACCAACAATGAGAAAATGCATACCACATAGCAACAGCCAACAATAAGCACATGCATTGTGAAAACAGACTCATCCCATTGGAGAGAAGCATGGTGGAGAAAATCAAAATCCACCAGAATCAAAAAGAAATCAAGCACGCATTACACATAAAACATTTACCCTAAGTTCATGCATTAGAAAAATAAGTGAGGGCACCACATTTTCTAAAACTATAGTTTAAAGTTAGCAATCTGAGCATAGGTGCGAAGAGTATCTTAACCACGGCTCTGGTTTTAGCTGAAACTTGCTTTTTTAGATATAGCAGTACATAAAAACACAATGAACATCTGAATAAGAATTTATTCTTCTGAAATTAATATGGCATGGGACTGCTATGGACAATGATGGAACATTTATGGTGACACAGTTTTTAGAAATCTTTTTCATTATCATAGTGGATCTTAGGGAAAATGGACTTTCAATCAACTTCATAGTGGATCTTAGGGAAAAATTTCCTATGCCACTACAACACCGACAAGTGCGACCATGTTTTCATCAAAACAATATTACCAATTCTTTTGGTTGCAATGAAACACCGAAAACCTGGCTCGAGTACATTTGAACAATAACATTGTCGGCTATCTAAATACCTGTAAAATTACATACTCATATATCAAGCTTTCAAAGTATAAGTATTTTTCAGGTCTGGACAGAGTCAAGCGACTGAAAGAATATTATCCTTTTTAGTTAAAATTAAATAGCTTAATCTTCTATCAGATTTACATGGGCCTTAGGGTATAATTCGTGAAAACAGAGTAACTAGTGATAATCAAATCCATTACTGCATGAAGGTACTTTTTTCACATGATCATGCCATAAAGGCATTCCAGATTTGCAGAAGAAAGGTAGGAAACTCCTACAAAGCAGTAAGCAAAACACCTAGATTCAGAGCAGCTGGGAACGAATAAATTCAGAAATAGATAATTAGTAAACATTGAGATTGCACGTGTTCTATTGCTACCTGCCTTCTCTTGTTAAGTAACTTATTCAAAGACAGATAGTAGCTCACTGATAAGTAGGTGGTGATGTTCTAGATGCTCGTCCCTTCTCACCTTGGGCTCTCTGAATAAGTGAATATGTATTACCAAATCCAATGATCGCTAGCTCCATGAAGATCACACCTGTACCACTGCAAGCAAGCAAGCCAGCTGTTAGATCTATTTGTCCATATAAGATAGGAGTAGGAATACATGCATATCCTGCTATATGTCACTCAAAATTTCATTTTTCAAATATGCTAGCCTGCTAATTGCATTGGGACAAATTTGTAGAAGAAGCTAATCAGGGCATATCCAATGCAAGAGTGCTTGTTCGGCGCTTAGGCAATAAAAAATAATAATAACGGAAGTAGCATCGATCTAGCAGTCTGCAACAAATGATGCATGTCAAACGCAAAACAGATTAACCAAATGAACTACTTACGCTCTGGCAAGGTCAAGAGCTATCTGTATACCCTGTCTTGGGATATATGGGCCAGCAACAACATACTACATGTAGTATTGTCTAGGCTAATGAGGTAAGATTATCCACTGCTGAGTTACTTTTCATTTTGCCCTTCAATTCAAGTGCTTACAGAACAACACATGCATTTTTTTCAACCCTACAACAGTCCAATTTTTTTCAAAGAGGGTTTAAATCGATTTCTTTTGCAAGCGATGCGTACATACAGTTTGGGGAAATAGGTGAACACAGAGCAACAACTCCTTGACGAATCAGTAATCAAATGTAACGGAATGATGAGGTGAAAAAGTTGGTTCAGCCTGTGTCTGAATCATTCAGCCTCTCATTATTTTGAGAAAATAGGCTCAAGACAAGGTATCATCTATCAGCCTGCTTAGGCTCAAGACAAGGTATCATCTATCAGCCTGCTTAAGTGAGTTTCGTAGTGGAGTGTTCCTTGCAGTTCAGGAGCACACCATGGATTCTTGGTCATTCAAATAAAGAGCCCTTTCTCACTTACTCTATTATAATGTGATTGCTAGATCACGTACTAAGTGTGTTGAAAAGAGAAGTTATTTTGCAGTCAAAATAAAAAACACGAGTAATCCAAACCAAACCAAGAGCTGAGGTGGTGACGAACACTCACCTCGACCTTGTCGAGCTTGCCCTTATTCAGAACCTTGAAAAGGGTGAATCCAGCGGGCATCTCAAACGACATCAACATCTCCAACCAAGTAGCAACTCAACTCACCTAGATCGAAGCACACGACACAATGAAATCAAAATTTAACGAAATGATGAGGTGAGAAAGATGGTTCAGCATGTGTCTGAATCATTCAGCCTCTCATTATTTTGGGAAAATAGGCTCAAGACAAGGTATCATCTATCAGCCTGCTTAAGTGAGTTTCGTAGTGGAGTGTTCCTTGCAGTTCAGGAGCACACCACGGATTCTTGGTCATTCAAATAAAGAGCCTTTTCTCACTTACTCTATTATAATGTGATTGCTAGATAAAGTACTAAGTGTGTTGAAAAGAGAACTTATTTTGCAGTCAAAATAAAAAAAACACGAGTAATCCAAACCATGTACAGGTATCATTTTCCTCAGGACCTTCTGTATATTCCTTTATCGCCCTCTAAATTTCTCTTTCACTTCTACCAGCGCACGCACATATATTGATTGAGTGCAAATAGAGCTAGCAATAGCAAACATATCCAAACCCAAAATGCAAAGAATCAGATTCAGTATAGAGAGAAGGATACCTTTGGGGCTACGACGTCACAAATAGGAGGCTGCAGCCAGTGTAAACCAAGGAGAAAGCAAATCGCTGGACTAGGAAAAGAAGGGCATGGTCAGGAAAATATATAACTTCTACTTACTACAATGGAAGAAGGAAACGGTTGCCAATACATAACTAAACAAAAAATGACGTTTGGGGGAACAATATATGAAATACTAATAATAGAATCCAAAAGAAGTTGCATTATCAAAAACCCTAATAATCAACAAAATCAAAGTAATCTTCCTTGCCTCTATAGCACATGCCTCAACCTTATAAGGCATAACATGAAACCATGTCTTCGAAATTGAAACATAATCAAACCGCTCTTAAATATCTGAAACACACATCGTATTCCTCCCCAAGGCTGCTATTATCCAACTACGATGGTCTAATCAGATTCACATGCCACGACCACACACAACAATCACATAGTATGTTACTTGGCCCTAGTTACTTCAAGTAGTTTTAACAAAATACATGTTACCTCCTCTGATCCATATTAATTTTCATTGATTTAGTACACTACTAAATCAGCGACAACTAATATGGATTAGAGGGAGTACTTTCTTTTGACTACCTTATGTGGAGCAAAGGCCACACAGTCCTTTATTTCAATCAAAGGAAATATATACAAACAGAGAATAAACAGTCCCAAGAGAAAAGAAAGAAAGAGAAAAAAGAACCCTGAAGTTCTTACCATTTGAGTTGCTGAACTACTTGCGGAACTAAAGGTGCGAAGGCCATAGGTAGGAACCACTATCTCAGGCGTTGGCAACTTCGCCTCTTGTTTATCAAATTAGTATGTACTCCTATACCATCACGAGGAAGAGGTGGAATGGCGGTAACCTGTTTAACAAATGATTAATGTAATCACATTTGTTTCCTAAACTGCAGTTAAAGTATTAACAAGTATCATGCATACACAGATTGATTTTCTTTCATAGGAAAACTGATTTGTACTTCATGAGCCAAAACCAAAATAACAATGGATCCCCGTCTTATAGTACAGCCAACCTGCCTTCACCGCCGATAAATCAAATCTACCAAAACATACGGACAAATTTACAGTTTAGAGAGGGATGATCTTGCACACACCTCAAGCAAAATGACATGTGCAAACACCAGACAGGTTGATATGGTCGTTGAGGAGAAATATTCTAATGGAGAAAGCCATAGAAAAATCTGATAGAAACGAAGTCAACCACCAACTTAGCACTTTGTAAAATTGGGAATAGAGCAATAGGAGGAAAGTAGAGAAACCATACACATCATAGCAAGGATGTACTTCTGACAGCCGTGCATAGAGCAACACATCCTCGGCACCTTTCTCTTTGCTGCTGCAAAACAGGAGCCAGTGGTGAGGCGCCAGCCGGCCGGCATCACCTTCACCTTTCCCACTCCTCCTCAAATCTGTTAGCAATGCCTGACCTCCGCCCACCCTTCCCTCTCCTCTGCAACGGCTCGCTCTCTCCTCGATCTCAACCAATACATTAGCCTGAAGCTTAACACCTAATAATAAGATTTCAGAATAATCAATAATTTTTACAAAGAAACCTGTAGCTGCAGCAAGAGGTTTATGACTAAATTAACATGTAGTTAAATGAGCTTAAGCACACAAAAATAATAGTTTGAGGTTAGTACATCTACGTAGTTGCTGATAGATCACTAAATTCTCAGATATGTCAGTACAATACTTTCAGATATGTCAGTACAATAATCTTAATCCCCATCAACAACATATCAGATAGATTTACATCCTCGAACCTGCACCAATCCAGAAGTTAAATGAAAATCTATATTGGCCGATAACACATGAATATTCCAACGTTAGTCCTATCTGAAGCCATCTTCAGTTGACCAGAGAACCACAAAGGCAAAACGTGAGAGAGAGAGAAAATGAGTGCGGGAGAGGGAGGGAGATGGTTGGGGGCTCACATACACTCCTGCAGCCGTGAAGACACCTAAAGGACAGCGCTAGGGTCTGCTGCGGGCCAGACACGAAGGATGATGTCGTGCCGAGCCGACTACCTGGCTGGCATCTGCTCCTCTCTGGTTGAGCCCCTCCTCTCGGGATTCTCGGGGCGAGGTGTCTCCTCCTCATGTGGCTTCCTCGCGGCCTGAGCAGATGAGAATCTCGAGCAGCAAGGGACGAAGGATGAATTGGGGAGACCGTGGAGAAGGTTGGAACGGAAGGAAACTGGCCACCTGCATGGACAAAGTCAGTGGACGGAGGAACATAGTAGTCGATCGCGGGCGAGATGAAGACGGGCGCGTCGGCCGACAGGCGGCATGCGCCGTCCCCCTGGCGGCGGGAGAGCGGCACGAACTCCTCTGCGGAGGGGTTCCGCACGTCACTCTTGTACTCCCTGACCCCGTCCTCCCTGGCGTTGGCTGCCGCCGCCCCGCCCGCGGCCGCCGCATCGGCCCTCTCCACGCCCGCCCCGGCCGCCGCCGGCACGGCGTCGGCGCGGATCGGGCCCTCCACGAAGGTCGGATGGAGCAGGAGCAGCGACCACGGGATCGTAGGAAAGGGACCTAGGGTTTGTGGCGGCTGAGGGAGAGAGATCGAGGAGGGAGGGAGGGTTGCAGAGTGCGGGCGATTGGATTGGGCCGAGGGGCTTTCGACGGCAGGGTTACCCACGCCCCCGCAAATGGCGCGACGTGCACGCGACGTGCGGGGAGAGGGTGCACTCGCACCTCGAAACGGCTTACCCAGCCAATAGGCACAAGAGCCCACCGGTCATTTGCCATGCAAACTTACCACACGGTCAAAACCAGCAGCGAGAGCAACGAGCATCTAACGGTCAAAACAAAGTCAAAGACCAGTTTGACCACGATCGAACGACCATCGAAGGAAGCGATCGGGGGAGCCTTCTCCATGCGAGTTGGCTAGCCTCATTATTGTTTTAAATAAGTGAAGCACTAGAGCAATTTCATAGCTCGAAAAGATTTAAGTGAAGCATAGAGAGCAATTCTAGCAAATCATAGCATAATTTTGGCTCTCTCAAATATGTGTGTCCAGCAAAAATACTTGACTTAAAATAAAAAATAAAACAAGCAAAGACTCATATCATACAAGATGCTCCAAGCAAAACACATGATATGTGATGAATAAAAATATAGCTTTAAGTAGAATATCGATGGTTGTTAGAAGAAAGAGGGGATGCCACTCGGGCATCCCCAAGCTCAGTTGCTTGCTTCTTTTTAAGACAATGGCTTGGTATGCCATGAGGCATCCCAAGCTTCGGCTTTTCTTACTCCTTATTCCTTTATCCATCATGATCTCACCCAAAACTTGAAAACTTCAATCACACAAAACTCAACAAAACCTTCGTGAAATCCGTTAGTATAAGAAAACCAATCTTTACTTTAAGTACTGTAGAAAACCCATTCAATTTTTGTTATTGCATTATATCTACTGTATTATAAATTTACCATGGCTTATACCCTCCAATACAAATCATAGATTCATCAAAATAAACACACAATGCGAAGAAAACAGAATCTGTCAAAAACACAACAATCTGTAAAGACGCGAATTGTTCTCATATTTATGTAGCTCCAAACATTCTTAAAAATTAGGACAACATAGGCAATTTTTATATCAATCTTGTGTAAAAAATTCTAAACTTTTCGTCACTTATGTGATTTTTGAAAATTATTTTACTGGATGCATAAGTTTCTATTTTTCAACAAGATCAAATCAACTATCACGGAAGGTATCCCAAAGGCTTTACTTGGCAAAAACACTAACTAGAACATAAAAAAACACAATCATAGCACTATCATAGTTGTTCAAATACTCAAGAACAGAAAGAGAAAGACAAAAATAAATTTTATTTATTGGGTTGCCTCCCAACAAGCGATATCGTTTCATGCCCCTAGCTAGGCATAATGCAAAGATCTAAGTGTTGTCATCTTTATTTCTAAATCCATAAGATGCCCTCAGGATTGATTCATATGGTGGCTTAATTGTTGTTCCAGGGAAGTGTTCCATACCCTTCCTTAGCAGAAATTGAAATTTAATATTGCCTTCTTTCATATCAATCATGACACCAATAGTACGTAAAAATGGTCTACCAAGTATAATTGGACAAGACGGTTGCAATCAATATCAAGAACAATAATCAATGGGAACATAATTCCTATTGGCAAGGATAAGAACATCACTAATTCTTCCCATACGCTTTTTAATAGTAGAATCTGCCAAGTGCAAATTTAAAGAACATTCTTTGATATCGGTAAGACCAGGCACATCACATAAAGATTTCAGAATTGTAGAAACACTAGCACCCAAGTCACATAAAGCAAAACACTCATAATTTTTAATCTTGACTTTGATAGTAGGTTCCCATTCATTATGTAATTTTCTATTAATTGAAATCTCTAATTACAACTTTTCTTCCAAAGCTTTCATCATAGCATCAAAGATAAGTTTAGTAAAAGCTTTATTTTGTTCATAAGCATGGGGTGAATTTATCATGGATTGCAACAAAGAAATACAATCAATCAAAGAACAATTATCATAATTAAAGCCTTTGTAATCCAAAAGAGTGGGCACATCACTAGTTAAAGTTTTGACCTCTCCAAACCCACTTTTATAATTATTTCAACAAGATTTTGACCCTCCAAATTCTCGGGATGCCTTCTAACTAAAGTTGACTCTTGTTCAATCCCTTTTTCATCAATCTTAATTTACTAAACAAGGAATCAATAGAAGAAACACCAATCATTTTAAGATCTTCGTTTTTATCTTCTAACGAGATTGGTTTAGCGGCCATTTGGTTTACTAGGGTAGCTTGTGCTTCAGATATTTTGCCTAGCAAACTTTCAGCAAAAGCATACTTAGATTGGAGATTACAAACTTCTCTACTAATATTATCAAGTTGTTTTGTTATACTCCCTCCGTCCCGAAATACTTGTCGGAGGAATGGATGTATCTAGACGTATTTTAGTTCTAGATACATCCATTTTTGTGCATTTCTCCGACGAGTATTTCCAGACGGAGGGAGTAGCATCTAGCACAACGGAGTGCTCCTTAAGTTCTTTGGTAAAATATCTATTGTGCTCAAATTGTATAGTCATATATTTCTTAGTACTTTTCTCAATTTAAAGCAAAATATTAGGGTAAGGAACATCATAACATTTTATTTGAGGCACCATGACTATGCAAAAAAGATTGCACTAATAAATAGATCTGACGAGAAAAAGGAGAACAAAAAGCGGGCGAATAAAACGACAAATTTTTGTGAAGTGGGGGAGATGAAAACGAGTGGGAAATAGCAAATAATGTAAATTGCAAGGAGATGAGATTTGTGATTAGGAACCTAGTAGATGTTGATGATGCTTCCCCGGCAACGGCACCAGAAATTCCTTCTGATGCGGCTTGAACTACGCCGGTATTTCCCGAAAGAGGAAGGGATGATGCAGCACAACTACGGTAGGTATTTCCCTCAGTGATGAGACCAAGGTTATCGAACCAGTAGGAGAACAACGCAACACTACATAAATGGTACCTGCACACAAAGAACAAATACTATTGCAACCCGACGTAAAAGAGGGGTTGTCAATCCCTCCCGGGTAAAAAGATAGATAAAATTATAGTAGATTGGACAAATAAATCTCGCGGGTACGCGAGACAAAGTAAATAATGAAAAATTGCAGCAAGGTATTTTTGGGTTTTCGTATTAATAGATCTGAAAATAAAAGCAAATAAAAAATAGATCTCGAAGGCAAATATGATAAAGAAGAGACCCCGGGGCCGTAGATTTCACTAGTGGCTTCTCTCGAGAAAAATAGCATACAGTGGGTAAACAAATTACTGTTGGGCAATTGATAGAACTTCAAATAATCATGACGATATCCAGGCAATGATCATTATATAGGCATCACGTCCAAGATTAGTACACCAAATACCACTATTACTCCACACATCGACCCCTATCCAGCATGCATCTAGTGTATTAAGTTCATGGAGGAATGGAGTAATGCAATAAGAGCATTGACATGATGTAGACAAGATCTATTCATGTTATCCTTAATAGTAATGATACATATGTGTCATTTCCCCTTCTGTCACTGGGATTGAGCACCGAAAGATCGAACCCATCACAAATCACCTCTTCCCGTGGCAAGAAAAATCGATCTAGTCGGCCTAACTAAACCAAAGATTCAAAGAAGAAATACAAGGCTATAAGTAATCATGCATATAAGAGATCAAAAGACTCAAATAACTTTCATGGATAAAAACATAGATCTGATCATAAAATCGAAGTTCATCGGATCCCAACAAACATACCGCAAAAAGAGTTACATCAAATAGATCTCCAAGAGACCATTGTATAGAGAATCAAGAGAGAGAGAGAGAGAGAGAGAGAGAGAGAGAGGAAGCCATCTAGCTAATAACTACGGACCCGTAGGTCTACAATGAACTACTCATGCATCATCGGAGAGGCACCAATGAGGATGATGAACTCCTCCGCGATGGTGTCTAGATTGGATCTGTGGTTTCTGGAACTTGCGGCGGCTGGAATTGTGTTTCATCGACTCCCCTAGGGTTTTTGGAATATTGGGGTATTTATAGAGCAAAGAGGCGGTGTGGGAGGCCACCGAGGTGGGCACAACCCACCAGGGCGCACCTTGGCCCCCAGGCACGCCCAGGTTTGTTGTGCTCCCCTCGAGGCACCCCCTTGGTACTTCTTTGGCCCATCCTGTGTCTTCTGGCCTAGAAAAGTTCTCCAAAATGTTTTGCTGCGTTTGGACTCCGTTTGGTATTGATTTTCTGCGAAGTAAAAAACAAGCAGAAAACAATAACTGGCGCTGGGCACTATGTCGATAGGTTAGTCCCAAAAAATGATATAAAGTTGCTATAAAATGATTGTAAAACATCCAAGAATCATAATATTACAACATGGAACAATCAAAAATTATAGATACGTTGGAGACGTATCACCGGTGCACTCCGAAACTCTTCGGTGTCCGAATATCATCGTCCTATATAACAATGTTTACCTCCGGACCATTCCGGAGCTCCTCGTCATGTCCGTGATCTCATCTGGGACTCCGAATAACATTCGTTCACCAAATCATATAACTCATATAACATTATATCATCAACGAACGTTAAGCGTGCGGACCCTGCGGGTTCAAGAACTATGTAGACATGACCGAGACACCTCTCCAGTCAATAACCAATAGCGGAACCTGGATGCCCATTTTGGCTCCTACATATTCTACGAAGATCTTTATCGGTTGAACCTTATGACAACATACGTAATTCCCTTTGTCCATCGGTATGTTAATTACTTGCCCGAGATTCAATCGTAGGTATCTTCATACCTAGTTCAATCTCATTATCGGCAAGTCTCTTTACTCGTTCCATAATACATCATCTTGTAACTAACTCCATAGTCATTTGCTTGCAAGGCTTATTATGATGTGTATTACCGAGAGGGCCCAGAGATACCTCTCCGATACTCGGAGTGACAAATCCTAATCTCGATCTATGCCAACTCAACAAACACCTTCGGAGATACCTATAGAGCATATTTATGATCACCCAGTTATGTTGTGACGTTTGATAGCACACAAGGTATTCCTCCGGTATGCGGGAGTTGCATAATCTCATAGTTGAAGGAATATGTATTTGACATTAAAAAATCAAAAGCAATAAACTGAATGATCATATGCTAAGCTAACAGATGGGTCTTGTCCATCACATCATTCTCCTAATGATGTGATCCCGTTATCAAATGACAACACATGTCTATGGTTAGTAAACCTTAACCATCTTTGATCAACGATCTAGTCTAGTAGAGGCTTACTAGGGACACGATATTTGTTTATGTATTCACACATGTATTTAAGTTTCCGATCAATACAATTCTAGCATGAATAATAAACCTTTATCATGAATAAGGAAATATAAAATAACAACTTTATTATTGCCTCTAGGGCATATATCCTTCAGTCTCACTTGCACTAGAGTCAATAATCTAGATTAGATTGTAATGATTCTAACACCCATGGAGTCTTGGTGTTGATCATGTTTTGCTCGCGGAAGAGGCTTAGTCAATGGGTCTGCCACATTCAGATCCGTATGTATTTTGCAAATCTCTATGTCTCCATCCTTGACCTTTTCACGAATGGAGTTGAAGCGTATCTTGATGTGTTTGGTTCTCTTGTGAATCCTGGATTCCTTCGCCAAGGCAATTGCTCCAGTGTTGTCACAAAAGATTTTCATTGGACTCGATGCATTGGGTATTACACCCAGATCAGATATGAACTCCTTCATCCAGACTCCTTCATGTGCTGCTTCCGAAGAAGCTATGTACTCTGCTTCACACGTAGATCCCGCCACGACACTCTGCTTGGAACCGCACCAACTGACAGCACCACCATTCAATATAAATACATATCTGGTTTGTGACTTAGATTCATCCGGATCAGTGTCGAAGCTAGCATCGATGTAACCATTTACGACGAGCTCTTGGTCACCTCCATAAATGAGAAACATATCCTTGTGTCACATCCCTAGCTTCAGGCATTGCTCTAGGTTAGCTTCATGTGTGCATCATGTCTATATTTTGAAACTTGAATTGAGGAATATTGGAAGCCTCAAAACCCTAAATAAAAGAGGGGCAAAAACCCTAGAAATCTTATTCATTGCTCCAAAAGGCTCTTCTTAAATGTTTGATAATTTTTGGTAAGGGTTCTGGTCCCAACCAAAATATTGAACATTTTTAAGGATTTATCTTTGGGACTTTGAATTTAAATCATTAGCTATTTGAATTTGAATTATATTCATATAATTAGAATATAATTTCAAATACCCCTGAAATATTTTATGAGCTTTTGGAAAAGTCCATCTAGCCAAATAAAATTATTCAGAGGAGTTTTTGGCATTGTTTGAATTTGTTTAAAATTCAAAACAGTGGCAAAATAAATTAAATAAAACAAACAGAAAAAAATAAAAAGAGCAAAGGTTACCTGGCCTTACCGTGCAGCCCACCAGAGCCTGGCCCAGCTCCATCTGGCCGGCCCAGCCGGCCCAGCCCACCTCCTCCCCCTTGTCCTCTTCCTCCTCTGCCAGGAGGACGAACAGAGGCGAGGCGTGGCGCGCGCCCGAGAGGCCTCGGCCACCTCCTGCTTCCCCCCTGGCCACCTCCTGCCTGGTTGCCTCCCTCCTCGACGCCCGGAGACGCCACGCACTCCCCCTCGCCCCCTGCACCTCTCCTCTCTCCCCCTGGACCCCATTCCCTCCTCTGCTTCCCTCTCGCGCACACCACCGAGCGGAGCTCGCCGTCATCGTCGCCGTACCCATGGCCACCGCCACCCCCTCTCCTCCCCGACGTGCTCCTGAGCTCCGCAGTGCCTCCCTCGACCTTCCCGTCGACTCACGCGACCGGAGAAGCCCCGAAGCGCCGTCCCGACGCTTTTCCCCTCCTCGGCCACCGAGGACCGCCGCCGTCGATTCGCCGGACCCCGTGCCTCCCCTGCCTCGCCAGCAGCACCAGAAGAACCGCGGTGAGCCGCTGCATCGTTTCCCCCATGCCTCGTTGCCTAATTCGCCCCCTAGCCGCTCCCTCCACCGGAGCCGAGACGCTCCGCCGCACGGGCTCGTCGCCGGTGAAGCTCCGGTGACCTTTTGGTCCCACGCATGCGTCCGTTGCACTCGTTGCGTCCCGTAGAGTAAAACTAGCGCGACAACCGTCTTGTTTGCACACCGCAGCGCCGGTCCCGCGAACCCCCGAGCTCCGGCCGCCGCCGGGGTCGATGCCGCGCTCAACTCCGGCCACCCCACGCCCTCTCGTGGGTCCCCCTAGATGCGCGGGAGCACGGGCTCACTCTTGGTGCCCTCAGCGCGACCAGCCGCGGGCCGTAGCGCCGTCCCGAGCAACTCCGGCGAGGTCTCGCCGTCGCCGTGGTCGCCGGCGTCACTCGCCGACGTGGCCACTTAATTAGGACGTAAACACCCCGCTAATCACCCACTAGAGCCACTGCCAAGTGGGCCCCCGTGCCTAATTAATTAATTTAACCTCTCTGTTAAATTAGCACTAATCTCAGAGGGCCCCGCCTGTCACCGTTGACTTTGCCATGTCAGCATTGACCGGACCCACCAGTCAGCCTCTGTCCCTGCCTGTTACACTGACGTGCGGGTCCCAGCCGTCAGGTTTGACCTGGACCAGCCACGTTGACCTGCTGACGTCACTAATACGTCATGCTGACGCAGTATTTGTTTCTGGAATTAAAATAAATCAAAAATGATTTATTATTTCCAGAAAATAGCTAAAACTTCAATAAATCATAGAAAATTAACCGTAACTCCAAATTAAATAAATTATATATGAAAAATTATCAGAAAAATTCAAGGAATCCATCTGTACCATTTTCATGCATGTTAGAACAACTTATCACTACTGTTTAGGACAAATGAAGTGAATGGCATTTGAATAATCACATATGGAGTTTGAATTTGAATCTTGTATTCAAACCAACTTCATTTAATCTATTGCTAGTTGCATTAGCTCATAACACATTCATTTTGCCATGTCATGACCATGCATCATATTGTGCATTGCATTGATTGTGTTCCCTTCTGTGTTGCCGGTATTTGTCCCCTCTCGATAGACGTGATACCGATGATGTGATCGTTGACACTGATGAAGACTCAATGTTATCTTCAGAAGTGCCAGGCAAGCAAAACCCCCTTGTTCATTCCGATACAATCCTACTCTCTCGCTCCTGCTCTCTTTTACTGCATTAGGACAACACCGATTCATCTGTTACTTGCTGCGGTAGCTGAACCCCTTTATCCTTTGCATGACCTGTCATTGCCACAGTAAATAGATGAAACCCACTAGCATGAGTAGGAGTTGTTTGAGCCCTGATGTGCCTACTCTTTCATGCTTGTTTGTCATGCCTGCTACTGCTTAGAGTTGAGTCAGGTCTGATTCATCGGGGATGAATCAGAGGCGTGTGAACATGTCCTACTGTGTGTGAGCTAAGCGTGTGAACACGATTTGGTAAAGGTAGCGGTGAGAGGCCATGTAGGAGTACATGGTGGGTTGTCTCATTGAAGCCGTCCTCAGGAACTGAGTTCTGTGTTTGTGATCCATGATTCAGCTACTACCATACATTGGGCCCTGAAATATGACCCCGCTCGACTTCTTATTCACCCTAGTCCTCTGTCCAGGAGTTGCAAGTAGTTTCTGGTGTTTGTAGTATGCTGGAGGCCGTGGACAGCGCTGACCGTAGGGGTGGGCTGTGATGCGGTAGGCACGTGGCCGGGTAAACCGGGCACCCGTTTGGTGTCACGGAACCCTGTTCACATCGTTTGGGGCTGTGAGCGAAACTCCGGCCGGATCTCCTCATGGATGGAACCCGAATAGGCGATAAACCTGGACTAGAGACTTAGGTGTTTAGGTAGGTCGTGGTCTACACCCACGTCGGCTTTCGCTTGAAGTCTGCCGAGCACATGTCGTGTGCAGACGCTAAGTGGTGGAAACATGTATGAAGAAGTACACCCCTGCAGGGTTAACATCATCTATTCGAATAGCCGTGTCCGCGGAAAAGGACTTCTGGGTTGCTTATATCAGTTCATAGACAAGTGAAAGTGGATACTCTAAAATACGCAAGATAAGCGTGAGTGCTATGGATGGCGTTCTCGTAGGGAGACGGGAGCGGATCCATAGTGGTGTATTGATATGGTGAATATGTGGACTCGTGTGCGCCACCTCAAAAGAGTCGCTTGCAGTCGTAGTTTAGGATAGCCACCGAGTCAAAGCTGGCTTGCTGCAGTTAAACCCCACCATCCCCTTGTTGAAAATGATGCATATGTAGTTAGTTCTGATGTAAGTCTTGCTGGGTACATTTGTACTCACGTTTGCCTATTTTATGTTTTTGCAGAGAGACTTCAGTCTCACTAGTAGTTCCACGTGGACTTCGACGTTTAGCTTGTTACCTCAGCTACGATCTTGTGCCTCGGCAGGATCTGATAGATAGTCAGGCTTCTCAGCCTTTTACATTTATAGATGTCTGTACCCAGACATGATAGCTTCCGCTTGTGCTTTGATTTGTATGCTCTGATTGTTGGGTCATGAGACCCATGTTTGTAATATCTCGCTCCTCGGAGCCTATTGAATAAATTACTTAAGTCGTAGAGTCATGTTGTGATGCCATGTTGTATTTGCACATATCGAGCATATTGTGTGTATGTTATTGAAATGCTTGGTATGTGTGGGATCTGACCATCTAGTTGTTTATCTTTAGTAGCCTCTCTTACGGGGAAATGTCTCCTAGTGTTTCCACCGAGCCATGGTAGCTTGCTACTGCTCCGGAACACTTAGGCTGGCCGGCATGTGTCCTTCCTCGTTCCTGTGTCTGTCCCTTCGGGGAAATGTCACGCGATGAATACCGGAGTCCTGTTAGCCCGCTACAGCCCGGTTCACCGGAGTCCTGCTAGCCCAGTGCTACAGCCTGGATTCACTCGCTGATGACCGACACGTTCGATGCTGGGTCATGGATGCTGTCCCTGTAAGTCTGTGCCACTTTGGGTTTACGACTAGCCATGTCAGCCCGGGCTCCTTATCATATGGATGCTAGCGACACTGTCATATACGTGTGCCAAAAGGCGCAAACGGTCCCGGGCAAAGGTAAGGCGACACCCGTGGGAATACCGTGCGTGAGGCCGCAAAGTGATATGAGGTGTTACATGCTAGATCGATGTGGCATTGAGTCGGGGTCCTGACAGCGTTGGTATCAGAGCTTGACTGCCTGTAGGATTACCAAGCCAAACTGGTCGAAGTTGAGTCTAGAAATTCTTTAGTTATATAAGGGAATTGATTGTGGGATGGAACGTAAGGCTCTTTTTACTCCTTATACCTTATGCCTTCTGATCTAAGTCATCTTATCTTTCCTGCGGGGATTAAGAACTAGGCTATTTCTTCTTTCTATCAGGATCACGTGTTACTAATCAGTAGACTTATAAGATTGTTGGATTAAGCTTGAGTTCAGTTCCTACTACTTCCGTATGTTAATTGTTGATCTCAAAACCTTGATATTGTGCTTCTGAGTGGTTATGCCACCATTTTTGTGAATGTCTCAAATCTTTTCTGAGCATTTACAGCCGTTATGTTGTCCGAGTCATCCCAGGTTTCTAAGTAGTCTGATGCATTTGCAAATCCTTTCTTCCCGTTTCAATGTTCCCATGGGCCAGATTAACCACACTAATCAGTGAGTTGAGGTATTCTATTACCTTGACATTATGTTGGAGTTACTATTATGACCCTAGGTGTCTTAGGGGATCATCTAGTAATTTAGCCATGATTTGTGTTCCCAGTGTGATGATTCTGGCCATCATTCTCGAAAGCATCCCGTGATGCTACTTAGTAATAGGTATTCTGTTCCTGGGTTCTTGAACCCGAGATTCACTCTACCTACTTAATGTTGATAGTAATTGCTAGTGCCTTTAGGATATTAGTAACCTTTGCGTTAGTCCTTGAAGTCCGTGGTATCTTCTTCTTCCAAATACCATGAACTACTTATGGCAGAAGTTCCTCGTTGAACTGAAATATCACAACAAGAGTGCTCTCGATGAGTTCTCCATTCATAAATCGTGACTCTGCCAGTTCTACCTTTCTGCATGGGTTATCCGGAAGAAATATGTTGAACTTCGTTCGACATGCTAATCCATGCATCCACAACTCAGAAAATCATATGTTCTTTTGAGTTGTCCCATCTTAGTTGTTTCTGACCCTCGCCTATCAATTGATAGTCAAGAGTATGCGTGCATTCGTTCGTCGATGCCTATTACCCTTGTGGTCCGCCAAGCCATTCTATTTTAGAATGAATAGGAGAAACAAACTCCAGTACCTCATCCATATCTAGGATTGGGTCAAAGTAGTTGTATTCCGCAGATCAAATGCCAATCCAGCTTTTGGTTCTGTTCTACCTTGGAGTATTACCCCCTTCATGTCAGAATTGTCATGAGAACTGCACCAACTTTCATGAATTTTGACGTAGTAATACTTCTCACCATCATTAGTCATTCCTCGGCCATCGTGTTGATGCAACCGGAGTACCGACAAATGAATTGTGATGTGTGAAATCAATACTCCCAGCAACCTCATTGCTTGGTAGTTAAGGGACAATAATTTCATTCTTAGCGTGTTGGTTTTTGAATCATCCTTCTAAGACTGATCGTGCTACCTAGTCCTTATTTCGGTGCACCCTTCGATTGATGAGTTAGGATCTTGTCAAGTCCTCACTCATTTGATCATATCGTCTTGCCCTCAAAAGCGAGATTGTTCTCGAGCTTAGTAACATATCGGTGGTTCGTGATTTTTCGAATATCTTCTCGAAAGTATCACCAGGCTGTCACCTGACTGTTATGTTGAGCTCGTAATCAAGTTGGTTTCTTGTGAACCACCTTCTCTCCAAGAATCGGTGTTAGATATCCCTGAGCTAGTTGGTTAAGCTAGACAACAACTTGGAGAGTTGGAAGATAAAAGCTTGCCTGACTTAGTTCGTTCCAAAGGGATATTCTTGTGTAGTGTGTGTTGAAGAAAGATGATATCTTCATCGATTGGTCCTTGTGATCAGTTGCGGGACCTATTGTCTTATCAATCCTTTGATTTGAGTGTGGGCTATCGTCAAATCAAATCAGTACCAACGATGCTCGTAATGTTGTCTTATTCGTGGTTGATCCCTCGAGCATACACCATTACATCTTTGGTCTGACCAATGCTATCACCGTGTTCACTTAACTATGGAATTCCTTTTAAAAGGAAACCTAGATGAATTGTTATTGAGCCCATTGACAACATCCTTATCTCCTCCATGATTTTGTTGAACATTAAGTTAGTGTTGGAAACTTTTGAAGGCATTTGTTCATGCTAGCTCATGAAGCTTATGTTTGGATGAAGGTAGTGACTTCCTTTAATTCATGTGCATCTGATGCAAGTTGCCGCCGTGGATTCGAGAAAGTCAATGTTGTTTCCTTTGGAATCATCCCAAATCAGTCATGCATACGTGCGAAAGTATTCTGTGGTTCGGAGACTTGCAACCTCCATTCCATATGTGTTCCGTAGCACCCCAAGCCACTGACTGATTTGTTCGAGAAAAGGAGTTAAGTGTTAATCCATGGTAATGCACAAGACTTCGATACCCTCGTTGATGGTTCCCCCTCCTGAACTCGGTAGTGTTGTATTATAAGACTACTTTGTGGTCATGCTTGTCTGGGACAATGTGTTCACATGTTTGTAGCAGAACCAGCTCATGTTTTGGAGCTTACTATCGCAGTTCATTTCCCGAGAATCTCGCAACGTCATCTCGTCGATTTGTGTTGCAAACTTTCATTTTTCTTCCTAGACTCGATGAGTCTGGAATATCCTGACACCAACCAGATCTGAATCTCAGGCAGATATGATGGTTGGAATATTTCCCAAGAATTATAATATTGGTCGCGCGATAACCGGTAAAGTGGATGTCGTGGCCAACACACCCAGCCGGAAGACCTGTTATTATAATATCTTGATTGGAGAAGTTGGCCACCTCCCCATAGGGATTTCGTAGGGTTTACTCCCTAGTTGCCCCTATGGATTTCTGTGTTCCGAAGTCCGACCTTTTACTTGATGTTCTAGATATCAAACCATATCTATGGGTGGATTACGCTAGCACATCAAGGAGAACATTAGAAGCGGAGTGCTAAATGTCTCTCGGTCGATCATCCAGATTTTATTTCCTTGGCCCCGCCAAGGGTGAAATTTGAGAAGGTGTTATCTTCCTTTGCATCTGCATCCTCCATCACCATTCATCATGGTAGTAAGTTGTGTTACCGGATCCTTGACACGGATATTAGTAAAACCTTGATGAATGTGGAAATGCTCAAGTTCTTGAGAGCACGCACAAGCGCTACGTGTTATCATCGGCACTAACTGGGTTTGCTCTCAGTTTCCTCGGCAATGCTATGACCTATTCAAACAGTGAATTCACTCTTTATTGTTGGGTTCTTCCCCAGTTACCAGAATCATTCCTAGCATTTGCATTTTGTTCCTAGCTTGCACCGCCAATGTGCCATCCTACCATGGGTCTCTTCCATTTCCGGTGGCAAGGAAATTCATCCATTACGTTGTCTTCAACAAGGTAATCCACATCATCCAAGTCCGAGTATGCCATTCTACCGACCCCTTCCAAACGATCGTTGTGAATTGCCTTAGGCTGGTATGAAGAGTTTCAATGATCTCTGAATCAAAAGTAATTCTTTTTGCCACTTAAGGGGATATATCCACAAGTCACCTTCCCTAAGGTGCATCGTTATGGTATCATGGCAACTCAACTCCTCGCTACGTTGACAATCGTTTACCACCTTCTTAGGTGTGGAATTGTTGTCTACCTAGCGAACCTCGTCATCTGCTTCACTCCAATTCCTATGGATGTGTACTTCGTCTCTCAGCTCGAGAGATGCTGTTGTGTCTCATTCCGGGAGTTAATCCTGAGTTGTTCGATCTTCGAGAAGACCGATCCTTCCAGAGTTTTCCTTTCCTCTTCTTGTCATGATTAGCTGGAGTTCTCAGAGCAAGACGACAAGACAAAGATGGTGTTCAAATCAACGTTCATTTGAAGTGCAACCTGGATCGTGAAGATTATACTAGTTTGCGTTTCCCCTTCATCCTACCCTACGCTTGAATCTCGAGACGAGATTCTTGCTTAGTGGGGGTGAGTTGTCACATCCCTAGCTTCAGGCATTGCTCTAGGTTAGCTTCATGTGTGCATCATGTCTATATTTTGAAACTTGAATTGAGGAATATTGGAAGCCTCAAAACCCTAAATAAAAGAGGGGCAAAAACCCTAGAAATCTTATTCATTGCTCCAAAAGGCTCTTCTTAAATGTTTGATAATTTTTGGTAAGGGTTCTGGTCCCAACCAAAATATTGAACATTTTTAAGGATTTATTTTTGGGACTTTGAATTTAAATCATTAGCTATTTGAATTTGAATTATATTCATATAATTAGAATATAATTTCAAATACCCCTGAAATATTTTATGAGCTTTTGGAAAAGTCCATCTAGCCAAATAAAATTATTCAGAGGAGTTTTTGGCATTGTTTGAATTTGTTTAAAATTCAAAACAGTGGCAAAATAAATTAAATAAAACAAACAGAAAAAAATAAAAAGAGCAAAGGTTACCTGGCCTTACCGTGCAGCCCACCAGAGCCTGGCCCAGCTCCATCTGGCCGGCCCAGCCGGCCCAGCCCACCTCCTCCCCCTTGTCCTCTTCCTCCTCTGCCAGGAGGACGAACAGAGGCGAGGCGTGGCGCGCGCCCGAGAGGCCTCGGCCACCTCCTGCTTCCCCCCCTGGCCACCTCCTGCCTGGTTGCCTCCCTCCTCGACGCCCGGAGACGCCACGCACTCCCCCTCGCCCCCTGCACCTCTCCTCTCTCCCCCTGGACCCCATTCCCTCCTCTGCTTCCCTCTCGCGCACACCACCGAGCGGAGCTCGCCGTCATCGTCGCCGTACCCATGGCCACCGCCACCCCCTCTCCTCCCCGACGTGCTCCTGAGCTCCGCAGTGCCTCCCTCGACCTTCCCGTCGACTCACGCGACCGGAGAAGCCCCGAAGCGCCGTCCCGACGCTTTTCCCCTCCTCGGCCACCGAGGACCGCCGCCGTCGATTCGCCGGACCCCGTGCCTCCCCTGCCTCGCCAGCAGCACCAGAAGAACCGCGGTGAGCCGCTGCATCGTTTCCCCCATGCCTCGTTGCCTAATTCGCCCCCTAGCCGCTCCCTCCACCGGAGCCGAGACGCTCCGCCGCACGGGCTCGTCGCCGGTGAAGCTCCGGTGACCTTTTGGTCCCACGCATGCGTCCGTTGCACTCGTTGCGTCCCGTAGAGTAAAACTAGCGCGACAACCGTCTTGTTTGCACACCGCAGCGCCGGTCCCGCGAACCCCCGAGCTCCGGCCGCCGCCGGGGTCGATGCCGCGCTCAACTCCGGCCACCCCACGCCCTCTCGTGGGTCCCCCTAGATGCGCGGGAGCACGGGCTCACTCTTGGTGCCCTCAGCGCGACCAGCCGCGGGCCGTAGCGCCGTCCCGAGCAACTCCGGCGAGGTCTCGCCGTCGCCGTGGTCGCCGGCGTCACTCGCCGACGTGGCCACTTAATTAGGACGTAAACACCCCGCTAATCACCCACTAGAGCCACTGCCAAGTGGGCCCCCGTGCCTAATTAATTAATTTAACCTCTCTGTTAAATTAGCACTAATCTCAGAGGGCCCCGCCTGTCACCGTTGACTTTGCCATGTCAGCATTGACCGGACCCACCAGTCAGCCTCTGTCCCTGCCTGTTACACTGACGTGCGGGTCCCAGCCGTCAGGTTTGACCTGGACCAGCCACGTTGACCTGCTGACGTCACTAATACGTCATGCTGACGCAGTATTTGTTTCTGGAATTAAAATAAATCAAAAATGATTTATTATTTCCAGAAAATAGCTAAAACTTCAATAAATCATAGAAAATTAACCGTAACTCCAAATTAAATAAATTATATATGAAAAATTATCAGAAAAATTCAAGGAATCCATCTGTACCATTTTCATGCATGTTAGAACAACTTATCACTACTGTTTAGGACAAATGAAGTGAATGGCATTTGAATAATCACATATGGAGTTTGAATTTGAATCTTGTATTCAAACCAACTTCATTTAATCTATTGCTAGTTGCATTAGCTCATAACACATTCATTTTGCCATGTCATGACCATGCATCATATTGTGCATTGCATTGATTGTGTTCCCTTCTGTGTTGCCGGTATTTGTCCCCTCTCGATAGACGTGATACCGATGATGTGATCGTTGACACTGATGAAGACTCAATGTTATCTTCAGAAGTGCCAGGCAAGCAAAACCCCCTTGTTCATTCCGATACAATCCTACTCTCTCGCTCCTGCTCTCTTTTACTGCATTAGGACAACACCGATTCATCTGTTACTTGCTGCGGTAGCTGAACCCCTTTATCCTTTGCATGACCTGTCATTGCCACAGTAAATAGATGAAACCCACTAGCATGAGTAGGAGTTGTTTGAGCCCTGATGTGCCTACTCTTTCATGCTTGTTTGTCATGCCTGCTACTGCTTAGAGTTGAGTCAGGTCTGATTCATCGGGGATGAATCAGAGGCGTGTGAACATGTCCTACTGTGTGTGAGCTAAGCGTGTGAACACGATTTGGTAAAGGTAGCGGTGAGAGGCCATGTAGGAGTACATGGTGGGTTGTCTCATTGAAGCCGTCCTCAGGAACTGAGTTCTGTGTTTGTGATCCATGATTCAGCTACTACCATACATTGGGCCCTGAAATATGACCCTGCTCGACTTCTTATTCACCCTAGTCCTCTGTCCAGGAGTTGCAAGTAGTTTCTGGTGTTTGTAGTATGCTGGAGGCCATGGACAGCGCTGACCGTAGGGGTGGGCTGTGATGCGGTAGGCACGTGGCCGGGTAAACCGGGCACCCGTTTGGTGTCACGGAACCCTGTTCACATCGTTTGGGGCTGTGAGCGAAACTCCGGCCGGATCTCCTCATGGATGGAACCCGAATAGGCGATAAACCTGGACTAGAGACTTAGGTGTTTAGGTAGGTCGTGGTCTACACCCACGTCGGCTTTCGCTTGAAGTCTGCCGAGCACATGTCGTGTGCAGACGCTAAGTGGTGGAAACATGTATGAAGAAGTACACCCCTGCAGGGTTAACATCATCTATTCGAATAGCCGTGTCCGCGGAAAAGGACTTTTGGGTTGCTTATATCAGTTCATAGACAAGTGAAAGTGGATACTCTAAAATACGCAAGATAAGCGTGAGTGCTATGGATGGCGTTCTCGTAGGGAGACGGGAGCGGATCCATAGTGGTGTATTGATATGGTGAATATGTGGACTCGTGTGCGCCACCTCAAAAGAGTCGCTTGCAGTCGTAGTTTAGGATAGCCACCGAGTCAAAGCTGGATTGCTGCAGTTAAACCCCACCATCCCCTTGTTGAAAATGATGCATATGTAGTTAGTTCTGATGTAAGTCTTGCTGGGTACATTTGTACTCACGTTTGCCTATTTTATGTTTTTGCAGAGAGACTTCAGTCTCACTAGTAGTTCCACGTGGACTTCGACGTTTAGCTTGTTACCTCAGCTACGATCTTGTGCCTCGGCAGGATCTGATAGATAGTCAGGCTTCTCAGCCTTTTACATTTATAGATGTCTGTACCCAGACATGATAGCTTCCGCTTGTGCTTTGATTTGTATGCTCTGATTGTTGGGTCATGAGACCCATGTTTGTAATATCTCGCTCCTCGGAGCCTATTGAATAAATTACTTAAGTCGTAGAGTCATGTTGTGATGCCATGTTGTATTTGCACATATCGAGCATATTGTGTGTATGTTATTGAAATGCTTGGTATGTGTGGGATCTGACCATCTAGTTGTTTATCTTTAGTAGCCTCTCTTACGGGGAAATGTCTCCTAGTGTTTCCACCGAGCCATGGTAGCTTGCTACTGCTCCGGAACACTTAGGCTGGCCGGCATGTGTCCTTCCTCGTTCCTGTGTCTGTCCCTTCGGGGAAATGTCACGCGATGAATACCGGAGTCCTGTTAGCCCGCTACAGCCCGGTTCACCGGAGTCCTGCTAGCCCAGTGCTACAGCCTGGATTCACTCGCTGATGACCGACACGTTCGATGCTGGGTCATGGATGCCTGTCCCTGTAAGTCTGTGCCACTTTGGGTTTACGACTAGCCATGTCAGCCCGGGCTCCTTATCATATGGATGCTAGCGACACTGTCATATACGTGTGCCAAAAGGCGCAAACGGTCCCGGGCAAAGGTAAGGCGACACCCGTGGGAATACCGTGCGTGAGGCCGCAAAGTGATATGAGGTGTTACATGCTAGATCGATGTGGCATTGAGTCGGGATCCTGACACCTTGGTCCTTTTTTGGTACTTCAGGATGTTTTTGACCGTTGTCCAGCGATCCACTCCTGGATTACTTTGGTACCTCCCTGCCAAACTTATGGCAATGCACACATCAGGTCTGGTACACAACATAGCATACATGATAGAACCTATGGCAGAGGCATAGGGAAAGACTTTCATTTTCTCTCTATCATCTGCAGTGGTCGGGCTTTGAGTCTGACTCAATTTCAAACCTTGTAACACACACAAGAACCCTTTCTTTGACTGATCCATTTTGAACTTCTTCAAAAGATTGTCAAGGTATGTGCTTTGTGAAAGTCCTATTAAGCGTCTCAATCTACCCCTATAGGTCTTGATGCCCAATATATAAGCAGCTTCACAGAGGTCTTTCATTGAAAATTCTTAATCAAGTATCGTTTTATGCTATCCAGAAATTCTATATCATTTCCAATCAACAATATGCCATGCACATATAATATCAGAAATGCTAAAGAGCTCCCACTCACTTTCTTGTAAATACAGGCTTCATCGTAAGTCTGTATAAAACCATATGCTTTGATCACCTCATCGAAGCATATATTCCAACTCCGAGATACTTGCACCAGTCCATAGATGGATCACTGGAGCTTGCACACTTTGTCAGCACCTTTAGGATCGACAAAACCTTCTGGTTGTATCATATACAACTCTTATTTAAGAAATCCATTAAGGAATGCAATTTTGACGTCCATTTGCCAGATTTCATAATTACAGAATGCGGCAATTGCCAACATGATTTGGACAGACTTAAGCATCGCTACGGGTGAGAAAGTCTCATCATAGTCAACTCCTTGAACTTGTCAAAAACCTTTCACAACAAGTCAAGCTTTGCAGACATTAACATTACCATCAGGGTCAGTCTTCTTCTTGAAGATCCATTTATTTTCAATGGCTTGCCGATCATCGGGCAAGTCCACCAAAGTCCATACTTTGTTCTCATACATGGATCCTATCTCAGATTTCATGGCCTCAAGCCATTTATCGGAATCTGGGCTCATCATAGCTTCTTCGTAGTTCGTAGGTTTGCCATGGTCTGATAACATAACTTCTAGAACAGGATTACCATACCACTCTGGTGCGGATCGTGCTCTGGCTGACCTACGAGGTTCAATAGTAACTTGATCTGAAGTTTCATGATCATCATCATTTGCTTTCCTCTCTAGTTGGTGTATGCATCACGGGAACGGTTTTCTGTGATGTGCTACTTTCCAATTCGAGAGAAGGTACAATTACCTCATCAAGTTCTACTTTCCTCCCACTCACTTCTTTTGAGAGAAACTCCTCTAGAAAGGATCCATTCTTAGCAACAAAGATCTTGCCTTCGGATATGTGGTAGAAGGTGTACCCAATAGTTTCCTTAGGGTATCCTATGAAGACGCACTTCTCTGATTTGGGTTCGAGCTTATCAGGCTGAAGCCTTATGACATAAGTGTCGCATCCCCAAACTTTAAGAAACGACAGGTTAGGTTTCTTTCTAAACCACAGTTCATACGATGTCGTCTCAATGGATTCAGACGGTGCCCTATTTAACGTGAATGTGGTTGTCTCTAATGCATAACCCCAAAATGATAGAGGCAAATTGGTAAGAGACATCATAGAACACACCATATCTAATAAAGTATGATTACGACGTTCGGAAACTCCATTACGCTATGGTGTTCCAGGTGGCGTGAGTTGTGAAACAATTCCACATTGTTTTAATGAGGGCTGAAAGATCGTGGATGTCGCCTAGAGGGGGGGGGGGGTGAATAGGCGCTTTAAAATAACTATGGTTTAGGCTTGAACAAATGTGGAATAAAACTAGCGTTTAATTTGTCAAGCACAAAACCTAAATCAACTAGGCTCACCTATGTGCACCAATAACTTATGCTAAGCAAGATAAACAACTAAGTGATAGCAAGATATATAACATGCCATACTATGGCTATCTCAAAGTAAAGTGCATAAGTAAAGGGCTCGGGGTAAGAGATAACCAAGGCACGCAGAGACGACAATGTATCCAGAAGTTCACACCCTTGTAAACGCTAATCGCCATTTGGAGTTGTGTGGAGGCACAATGCTCCCCAAGAAGCCACTAGGGCCACCGTAATCTCCTTACGCCTTGCACAATGCCAGATGTCGTGATTCCACCAAGGGACCCTTGAGGGCGGTCACCGAACCCGTACAAATGGCAACCCTTGGGGGCATTCACCGAACCCGTACACTTTGGCAACCCTTGGGGGCGGTCACTGAAACCCATCAAATTGCTCCGGATGATCTCCACAACCTAATTGGAGATCACGATGCTTCCCCGGAGCTTTACACCACAATGTTGAGCTCCGAACACCACCAACCGTCTAGGGCACCAAGGCACCCAAGAGGAACAAGCTCAAGGGTACCAAGCACCCAAGATTAATAAGCTTCTCAACTTGAAATTTCTACGTATCACCATGGAGAACTCAAACCGATGCACCAAATGCAATGGCAAGGGCACACAGAGTGCCCAAGTCCTTCTCTCCCAAATCCCACCAAAGCAACTAATGCTAGGGAGGAAAAATGAGAGGAAGAACAAAGAAGAGAACACAAAGAACTTCAAGATCTAGATCCAAGGGGTTCCCCTCACATAGAGGAGAAACTGATTGGTGGAAATGTGGATCTAGATCCCCTCTCTCTTTTCCCCCCAAAACTAGCAAGAATCCATGGAGGGATTGAGAGAAAGCAAGCTCAAAGAAGGTAAACAATGGGGGAAGAACATGAGCTCAAGAGATAAGGTTCAGTGGGAAGAAGACCCCCTTTTATAGGACCTCTCGAATCCAACTATTATGTGCTCAGGTCATGCACAAGCGGTACTACCGCTTGGAGGAGCGGTACTACTGCTTGGAGGAGCGGTACTACCGCTTAGCATGGTCAAAACAGCCCAACGAGAGAGAAAAACAAGAGTTGTAGTTCTGCCAGAAGGTAGTACCGCTCTGGGGAGAGGTAGTACCACTTACCGCATATAAGAGGTACTACCGCTCAGGTGGAGGGGTATTATCGCTTACCGCTTATAAGAGGTACTACCGCTCGGATGGAGAGGTAGTACCGCTTACCGCTTATAATAGGTACTACCACTCTACTACCGCGAAACCCAACACGAAAATACGCATCCCCAAAAGCAGCGGTTCTACACGCGGCATAGGGCCGCGGTACTGCCGCTTACAAGCGGTACTACCGCTCTAGAGAGTAGTACTACCGCTTGAGGCTTTCAAAAACACAACAGAGAAAACAAAGGATGCAACAAAGACTAAACTGCCACAACTTCTGCATAAGAGCTCGAAATTGAGCAAACTTAAGCTTGTTGGATAGAAGATGACGAGTAGCATCCAATATCGAGGAGTGAAACCTCTGAAAGAGAGGAACCTGCATAACCTCCAACATTGAAAACATCATAGAAGATGCATGTGAACTCCGTTTTCGATGAACTCGAGCTTGTCATCAAGATGACCATAAGCTCTAAGACTCACAAAGAGAACCGGCAAAAACCCCAACATCGGAAACATCATAGAAGATGCATGTGAACTCTGTTTTCGATGAACTTGATATTTTCATGAAAATGACCATAAGCTCCAAATCTCACAAGGAGAAGAACCAAACAAGAACCAATAAAGATGATGCAAGGATGCAATGGTTTTACCTCTCTATGAAAGACACGATCAAGCTACTCATCGAGAGCCCCCCTTGATAGTACGACAATCGATCCTATAATTCGGTCTCCAAACTACCACCATGAGACCAGTAAAATAGAAAACCTATCAAGGGCAAACCTTTGCCTTGCACATAGTCCACTTGAGCTAGATGATGACGATCTTGACTCCCTCAAGTTGGACCACCTTTCTTGATTGTGTTGGCTTGATCAAGAGTAGTTGATTGCTCCCCCATACTCCACTATGGGTGAGCCACTCTTTGGCACATCTTCACAAGTCCATTGACACCACAATGGACGGCAAGCTTCAAGGATGTTCTCTTCGTGATGCTCCACTTGAACTTGCACACCGCAATCTTGATGACGATCACCACTTGATGTCATCCTCCATGGGTTGTATGAGATCTTCCTCTTGATGCAAACCCATGGAAACAAACCTAACCCCACATAGAACTCACACGTAGATCATGGGTTAGTACACAAAAGCATAATGGACAATGCTTACCATGCCATGGGATCACTTGATCCCTCTCGGTACATCTTGTACGCTTTGTGTGTTGATCAACTTGATTCACTCTTGACTTAGTCTTGATCAACCTTGTATCTTGTCTTCTACATGACCACTCTTTGGATAATTCCTTGAATAACGCACTGGTCAACCTATAAACTCCTTGAAACCAACAAATGGACTTCAAGAAATTCCTATGGACAAATCCTTCAAATATAACTCAAGACAACCATTAGTCCATAAAGATTTTCATCAATTACCGAAACCAAACATGGGGGCACCGCATGTTCTTTCAATCTCCCCCATTTTGGTAATTGATGACAATCACTTTCAAGAGAGTTTATACAAGGAATTATGCATCACCAACCATGCAATGCAATGACCAGTGATGCATGCGTATGATATGCAAATGCTAAGGAACAAAAACCAAAGCAAGAAGAAATAACTCTATAAACTTCTCCACAAAACTCTCTAAAACTTCTCCCCCATTGGCATCGATTGCCAAAATGGGCGAAAATCTTAGAAGGCCAATATAAAAAGTGTTCCTCCATAAACTGTGTATTTCTCAAGAAGAGAGCAATGCAATACACATACCCAAATATAAATACTTGGAGGAAGATGAACTATATTGAGGATCCAAAGATTGCAAAAGGATGATATGCCACAAATACATAAAAAGAGAGAAACAAGCAATCAAGCAATCAAAAGACACCAATTGAAACAAGCAATCAAAAGATGCCAATTGAACCAACTAAACCAATGATCCTATGAGCCACATGACAAAAAAGATATTATGATAGGAGCATAGAAGTGTTCTATAGAAACTAGAGAAGCTCCCCATGTTTTGTGCATTATTTAGTTTTGTATTTGGATACAACGAGCACAAAATAGGATTGTCACTACCCCAAAATCACTAGAACCCCATGACAAGTGCAACAGAGCAAATATAAAATTTCAGCTAACACTTGGAAGAGGGCAACGAAGTGTTCTAAAGACACTAGTGAAGCTTCCCATGATTTGTGCACTACTTAGAATATTTGCATTATGATACCAAGTGCACAAAATATGATCATCACTCCCCCAAGATCAATAGAAACTCACAACAAGTGCAAGTGGGCTAAGATAAGAGACACGTCATAGCTCTTGCAACAAGCACATGGTTGAGCAACATGTAAAAGAGGCAACTTACGAATGGGCTCAACAAAAAGGATATGTGTGAGTCATGGAAAAGCACTTGATAAGACTAATATATGGATGAGCATTAAGCATCAACATAGTTTTAAATAATGAGATACAAGGTGGAAGACATGTCCTTCCCACACACACACACACTCAACTAGCAAATGGGTTCACAAGCTCTTCAAAAGCAACTTAAAAACCAAAACTTGTGACGACCCATGGTGAAGATAGACAATGATGGCTTTGTCAAGAGGAGGGATAGCAAAAATGGAAAGCCTCCTCAAGACAAGCAAGAGAAAAAGAATCTTCACCACAAAAGAGTGCATCAAGGTGCAATGATTGAAAGGATCGATATGGTTGACTAGAGGGGGGGGGGGGTGAATAGGCAACTAACAATTTTTAAGCTTTTCTTTACCAAATTAAACTTTGCAACAAAATAGGTTGTCTAGATGTGCAACTAGGTGAGCAACCTATATGATGCAATAACAACTAGCACACAAGCAAGCAAAGGATGTAAAACAAGTAGGCTTGCAAAAGTAAAGGCACGAAATAACCAAGAGTGGAGCCGGTGGAGACGAGGATGTGTTACCGGAGTTCCTTCCTTTTAAGGGGAAGTACGTCTCCGTTAGAGCGGTGTGGAGGCACAATGCTCCCCAAGAAGCCACTAGGGCCACCATATTCTCCTCACGCCCTCACACGATGCGAGATGCCGTGATTCCACTATTGGTGCCCTTGAAGGCGGTGACCGAACCTTTACAAGCAATGTTGGGGCAATCTCCACAACAATCGGAGGCTCCCAACAACAACAACAACACGAAGCTTCACCACAATGGAGTATGGCTTCGAGGTGACCTCAACCGTCTAGGGTGCTCAACACCCAAGAGTAACAAGATCCGCAAGGGATAAGTGGGGGGAATCAAATATCCTGTGGTGGAAGTGTAGATCGGGCCCTTGTCACCCAATCCCGAGCAAATCAACAAGTTTGATTGGCTAGGGAGAGAGATCGGGCGAAAATGGAGCCTGGAGCAACAACGGGGCTTAGAGGTGGAAGAGGTAATGAACTAGAGGTAGAAGACACCCCTTATATAGTCGTGAAAAAATCCAACCGTTATCCAACAAGTTCAGCCCGCGACACACGGTACCACCACTCCTGGGGCGCGGTACTACCGCGAGGCAGCCCGGTACTACCGTGGACGACGACGGTACTACCGCGGCAGCAGCACAGGCCGGAACTAGCCTGACTAAGGGGTAGTACTACCGCTGGCACGGTACTACCGCTCCCCCTTGCGGTACTACCGCAAGGCAGGAGAGTCACGGCCTGGGAAGGGCGCGGATGAAATAAATTACATTCGTGCCTACTTCCGCTGAAACTGGGGTGGTGCAAAAACTCGACGCGGTACTACTGCTAGCGAGGCATGGTACTACCGTGGCCGGCGCGGATGTAAAAAATTACATCCGCGCCTACTACCGTGACACTGCGGTACTAGGTCGGAGGGCCACGGTACTATGACTCCTAGGGAGCGGTACTACCGTGAGCCCCCGCGGTACTACCGCGCTGGACGAGCGGTACTACCATGGTGGGCGCGGATGTAAAAAATTACATCCGCCCCTACTACCGCACCGGAGCGGCACAAGGCCTGGGTGCCGCGGTACTACCGCTTCGGAGGAGCGGTACTACCGTGACACCCAGCGGTACTACCGCTTGTACCTACAGTACTACCGCAAGTACAGCAGCAGTCGCCAAGTTTCCGCACAACCAAGATAACGAAGGGCAGCTCCAAAGTGCAGGGAAAGGAGGGACAAGTGTACGTGTTGATTCCACCCAAACCTTTCCGACGCGGACCCCCTCTTAATAGTACGGCTCTCCTATGACTCAACTCCACCAAAGAGAAACGTAGAACAACGCCGACTTCAATAGTCTCCGAGGGGCACCGAATCGTCTTGTGCCTAGTGATGAAGTATCTGAGATACTCAAGGCACACGATTAGTCCGCAAAAGCATTGTCATCAATCACCAAAACACTTAAGGGATAAATATGCCCTTAAAATCTCCCCCTTTTTGGTGGATTGATGACAACACGGGATTTGCACATAGATAAGATAATTTGAGAGCAGGGGCAAACCCCACCTCTCTAAGATATAGACGGGCTCCCCTAGATGTGTGCACTTTAGAAGAATGCTTTGGACTGCATAGCACACAGACTAGGATCAACACTCCCCCTATATTTTAGAGACCAAGGCATGATAATAAGCATAACATAACATAAAGATAGCACAATATAACACATGCTTGCTAGGATAGATAGAGTGCGAGGTAAAGTAACCAAGGTCCAAACGAGAAAGCGACAAATAGTTCGACTGAGAAAGCAACAAACACACGACACACACGACTCGAAAACTCGCAAATCCCTACACTCTCCCCCCCTTTGGCATTGAGACGCCAAAAAGGCAGAGAGGACACCTACACACACAAGAGGTGGCTCAAGCAGAGAATTCGTCCCAAGCCTCTTCGTCAGACGCCTCTGTAGCTGGAATGGACTCCTCGACATCCTCCTCAGAATCAATCCACATGTATCCTTGCTTCTCCATCCACTCGGTCTCAGGAGTGATGCGCTCCTCGGACCCGCCAGACACTTCCTCACCATAGAGCTGCAAGATCTTGTTGTGCCGGCGACGACTCTCCTTGGACTCCACGTGAGCCCTGTACTACCCCTTGGCTTGCATGCACAAAAGAGACTTCATCTTATCCTTCAACTTCTTGGCCCATGATGGCCTAGAGACACTCTGAGAGGGCCTAGCAGTACGACCCTCAGCAACATCCTCGGCGCCAGCATCATCCTCATCAACAGCCGCCCTAGCAGCAGTCGCCTCAGCACGAGTAGCGGTGTTGGCCCAGTTAGATTTGATACGCAGACAAATGGGCTCATGGCGAATCCAGTCTGGAGCCAGGAACTCCTCACCAGGGAACATCTTCTCCCAAGTCTTCGAGATCAGCAGAAACAGGTAGGGCCCATAAATAGGCACCTTGCGGTTGAACACAGCAAACCGAAGCTCACACCACATGATGTGAGAGACATCAAGTGGCTGAGTCTGAGACGAGCGAGCCTCCTGGCAAAGAAGCATCATGTCCACCATATAGGCATGAACCTTGTCTTTGTCACCGATGCGTGGGAACAAGGAGTTGCGGAAGATGCGGTACATGATATCCAGAAAGGGGTTGAGTACCAAAGTTGTCTTGCCATTGGCGAGCGCCTTCTCAACCATGAACGGGGTAAGCTTGTCCTTGTTGGCAGAATCAGCATTGCCATGGGGGCGAACACCCACTGGAGTGTTAAGCCCATCATCAGGAACCTGAAGCAGATCCATGAATTCCTTCCAGGTAGCAGACAGTTGGCGGCCATTGGACATCCAGGTCATCCTCCTTTCTTCATTAGGGTGAAAGTACACGGAGGCAAAGAACTGACAGATAATCTCAGGGTCATAGTCCAGGTGGAAAGAGATCACATGCTCAATGCCAAACTGCTCCACCAAGTCCAGAGCCTCTCCAAAGTAGTCACGGAACTTGTCCTTCCTCATGTGGTGCATATCAATCCACTTCACCTCCACATAGGTATTCTGCTTGTTCTTGATGACATCCAAATAGATTTGGGTTTGGGTCTTGTTCCAGAACAGCTCACAGCCTCTGACAGTGGAGCGCGGGTTCACATAAGGGTGAAGCTGCCTGAGACGGACATACTCAGTAGGGGCTATCTCATCCATACCCCTGGCAGGCTCCTTGTGCTTGCTAGCTGTGGTCTTGACATTGCGCTTGGACGCAGATGATCCCTCTGGAACTTCTCCTGGGTTGCGCAGACGCTTGGAGTTAGTGTCATGACTGGGATTGGACCGGCGAGAGCCACCACCTGAGACACACACGCAAAGCACCAAAACAAAAATGCGAAGAAGATCAATGCAAAGCCCATGAAAAAGCACAGGAAACTCATAGAAGGCATACGAGAAAGTTGGCATGCGATAGATGTGAGCCACGGTAGAACAGCCACTGTCTTTGGTACTAAAAGATTAGTACTGCTCCAGACGCGGTAGTATCGTGCGAGGTCACGGTAGTATCGTGGCTGGAGCGCTAGTAAGCTCTTAGTACCGCACAGGGCGCGGTAGTACCGCTCCCGAGGGGCGGTAGTACCGCGTCGCGTCAGATCTAACACGTGATTTGAATCTGAAAAGAACCGCGAAACAATGGCGGTGCTACGGTGATCAGATCTAGCGCAAGACAACAATACAAGTATAAATCCTATGCAATACCACACTCCTTCATCCTACTCTTGCAGAGATTAAGCCTATGAATCTCAAGAACACACAAGCCTCCCCCAAAACCTACTAGCACCAAACATAATCAAAAGGAGAGGGAGTTGGGGAAAAACCTTGGTCCATAGCAAGAGCACGTGGTGGGGAACGATCCCACCGGTCAGAATCACGGGAGGGCAGCCGGTGGAGGAGATCCGGCGACGAACACCGGCTCTGTTCTTGAGCACGGGGGAGGAGGAGACGACGTGGAGAGAGAGGACACGAATGGGTATGGGGAGTTAGAACTCCCCCTGCCCGTCCTTATCCCCACGCGCTCGAACCGGCACGGTAGTACCGCGGTTCATCGCGGTAGTACCGCTCAACCAGGCGGCAGTAAAAAAATACTACCGTGTGGGGACGGTAGTACCGTGCTCCCACCAGCGGTAGTACCGTGGCAGGCCGCGGTAGTACCGTAGCCAGCCGCGGTAGTACCGTGAGCTCAAGACACCTCAGGTTTCAAAACACGAGAGAAAAACGCCTTTGCACGGGAACTTTTCACACACAAGAAACCACACGAACACGCACATACCAGAGGTAAGAGGATAGCAGGAAACCCCCAAGCGACAAGGCCTCTCGAGGAGAGAGGGCGGTGGCCGAAGCCACCTATGTTTGAGTTGGATGATATGGCACCGCGAAGAATTATCCTTGGGCCCATGACCAAAACTCGTCTTTGAAGAACAAGTACCATCAAAAATGGCTAATGTGAAAGAGGTGATCTATTTATGCATAATGGGGTGAGGGAGAGTTCATTGAGAGAACAACACTCCCCCTATGTCCATGCCTACACCTAAACTAGACAACAAGTTGAGTGTGGTGGGGGGTGCACGGTTTCAAGTCACATTGCTCAAATCAATGATATTTAGCTCATGCCTTAACTCGCGAAATCTTGCTTCATCCAAGGGCTTCGTGAAAATATCTGCAAGGTTATCATGAGTGTTGACATACTTGAGCTCGATCTCCCCTCGCCTAATGTGATCCCGGATAAAGTGATACCGAATCTCAATGTGCTTCGTCTTGAAGTATTGCACCGGGTTGAGAGAAATCTTGATGGCACTTTCATTGTCACACCAAAGAGGCACTTTGTCACAAATGACACCGTACTCCTTTAAAGTTTGCCTCATCCATAGGAGTTGAGCACAACAACTACCGGCCGCCACATACTCCGCTTCGGTGGACGAGAGAGACACACAACTTTGCTTCTTGGAAGACCAACTTACCAAAGAGCAACCAAGAAATTGGCACCCTCCGGAAGTGGACTTCCTATCCACTTTGTCTCCCGCCCAATCGGAATCCGTGAAACCTTCAAGCTTGAAGTTTGCTCCTCTTGGGTACCATAAGCCAAAGTTTGGGGTATGAGCCAAATATCGAAAGATTCGCTTGACCGCCACAAAGTGACTTTCCTTTGGTGCGGCTTGAAAACGTGCACACATCCCCACACTCAACATGATATCCGGTCTAGATGCACAAAGGTAAAGCAAGGAGCCAATCATGGAGCGATATACCTTTTGATCCACCGCTTTACCATTGGGATCGATGTCAAGTTGGCACTTGGTAGGCATTGGTGTAGTAGCCGGCTTGACATCACTTAGCTTGAATCTTTTAAGCATGTCTTGAGTGTATTTGGCTTGGTTGATGAAGGTTCCTTCTCTTCTTTGTTTGATGTCGAAACCAAGGAAGAACTTCAACTCTCCCATCGAGGACATCTTAAACTTGGAGGTCATGAGAGCGGCAAATTCTTCATTGAAAGCTTTGTTAGGAGAACCAAAGATAATATCATCAACATATAGTTGGCATACAAACAACTCCCCGTTGACCTTCTTAGTAAAAAGAGTGGGGTCGATTAGCCCCACCTCAAATCCACGATCTTGTAACAACTCGGTAAGGTGGTCATACCACGCACGTGGGGCTTGTTTAAGGCCATAGAGTGCCTTATCGAGTTGATACACATGATCCGGAAAGTAGGGATCCTCGAACCCGGGGGGTTGCTTGACATAGACCAACTCATTAATAGGACCATTAAGAAAAGCACTTTTCACATCCATTTGTTGCAACTTAAAGTTGTGATGGGAAGCATAAGCAATCAACAAACGAATGGATTCAAGACGAGCAACGGGAGCAAAGGTTTCACCGTAGTCGATACCCTCGACTTGGGAGTAGCCTTGTGCTACCAATCTCGCCTTGTTGCGAATGATGTTCCCATGAGCATCTTGCTTGTTCTTGAAGATCCACTTGGTTCCAATGACGTTGTGGTTCCCCGATGGTCTTGGCACCAATCTCCACACCTTGTTGTACTCGAAGTTGTTGAGTTCTTCATGCATGGCATTGAGCCAATCCGAGTCTTCGAGCGCCTCATAGACCTTTTGGGGTTCAACACAAGAGACAAACGCGTGATGTTCACAATAGTTTGCCAATTGTCTACGAGTGCTTACCCCCTTTCTTAGGCTTCCAACCACATTTTCCATGAGATGGCCTTGGGTGGTGAGCTTGGAAGCAATCTTCGCGGCACGACGCTCTAATTCCTCCTCGGATGTGGAAGGAGGAGGGTTGACTTGATCATCTTGAGCGCCGTCTTGAGCTTGTTCTTGATCTTGAGGTTGCTCTTGATCTTGAACTTGCTCGAGGGGGAGAACTTGACCTTGGGCATCATTTAGAGGTTCACCACCGTCTTGAGGTTGATCTTGCCCTTGGTCTTGTTCACGAGGTTGAGGGCCTTCACTTTGTTCTTCGGAAGCGTGTGGGTCTTGATGAGGTGATGGCTCTACTTGAGTAGAGCATTGTCCTTCTCCTTCGGCCACAAGGGGTTCCTCAATGGGTAGGATTTGACCAATACCCATTCTTCTTATGGCTTGGGGAGGAATTTCATCACCTACATCACAAGTACCACTTTGCTCCACTTGGGAGCCGTTATTTTCGTCAAACTCCACGTTACACGTCTCCTCAATGAGTCCGGTGGACTTGTTGAGGACACGGTAAGCATGAGAGTTTGTAGCATAACCAACAAATATGCCCTCATGAGCTCTAGCCTCAAATTTAGACAAACGAACACCTTTCTTGAGAATGAAACACTTACAACCGAACACCCGGAAGTACTTGAGGTTGGGCTTGTTGCCGGTGAGTATCTCATAAGGAGTCTTGTTCAAGCCTTTGCGGAAGATAGAGCCGATTGGATGCATGACATGCGGTGTTGATGGCTTCGGCCCAAAAGTTGTATGGAGACTTGAACTCCGCCATCATGGTCCTTGCCGCATCCATCAACGTCCGGTTCTTCCTCTCCGCAACACCATTTTGTTGAGGGGTATATGGTGCAGAATATTGATGCTTGATCCCCTCATCACTAAGAAACTCATCCAAGGTGTAGTTCTTGAACTCGGTGCCGTTGTCACTTCTTATTGTCAAGATCTTTGCATCATGTTGACGTTGAGCTTCATTTGCAAAGTCGATGACGGTTTGTTGAGTCTCACTCTTCCTCTTGAAGAAGTATACCCAAGTATATCTTGAATAATCATCCACAATCACCAAGCAATACTTTCTTCCTCCAAGACTATCAAAAGATGGAGGCCCGAAGAGATCCATGTGAAGGAGCTCCAAGGGTCTCTTCGAGTAGATGATGGTTGATGGAGGGTGAGCCTTTTCATGAAGCTTTCCTTCGATACAAGCACTGCAAGCACGATCTTTGGCAAAACTAACATTTGTTAGTCCACGGACATGGTCCCCCTTGAGAAGACTTTGCAAAGATCTCATATTGACGTGGGCTAAACGGCGATGCCAAAGCCATCCCACGTCAACTTTAGCCATTAGGCATGTCGCGGTCTTAGTGGGTCGCTCCGAAAAGTTAATCACATAGAGACCGTTCTCGACATGCCCAACAAAGGCTACTTTAAGAGTCTTGCTCCACAAGAGGGCCACGGTATCAATGTCAAAGAATGTAGCAAAGCCCATGAGTGCAAGTTGACGAACGGAAAGTAAATTGAATGCAAGGGACTCAACAAGCATGACTTTCTCGATCGTTAGATCATGAGAAATGACAACCTTGCCGAGACCCAATACCTTAGAATGTGATGCATCACCCCACTCGACATTGGTGGGCATAGATGGAATCTCTTGCACGTCCACCACCAAGTCCTTGCTCCCGGTCATATGATTTGTTGCTCCACTATCGAGCAACCATGATCCCCCACCGGAAGCAAACACCTACACGAGATCAATGCTTGGTTTTAGGTACCCATTTAGTAATGGGTCCTTTGATGTTAGTAACAAGGGTCTTGGGAACCCAAATAGACCATTCAATGTACTCATAAGAAGAACCAACAAATTTAGCATAAACATGTCCATCACTAGCACGACACAACACATATGACGGGTTAAAGTCGCCGGCTTTGTTTGAGGAAATGCTTTTGCCCTTTTGGACATCAACTCCCTTCACTTTCTCCTTCTTCTTCTTAGGAGCACCCTCTCCCTCTTTCACAAACGTTTGTTTGAGAGGAGGAGGACGTTTGGTCTTGTTGTTCTTCTTCTTCTTGCTCTTGGACTTGGGTGCAAACCCAATTCCTTCTTTGGCCACAACTTCCTTTTGATTGCTCAAAAGGTCGTTGAGGTTCTTCTCACCTTGAATGCAAGTCACAAGGCCTTTCTCAAGTTGATCCTTCAACTTGGCATTCTCCTCCACAAGATGCTCATGCTCACAACACGGGTTAGTAGCACATGCATTATCAATTAATACCATATGAGGAAAAGTGGCCTTTTCCTTGATTAGCTTAACTTGGAGTTGAGCATGAGACTCTTTGAGATTAGCATGAGTACCCTTCAAGACCTTGTGGGCCTTGTCAAGTAACTCAAACTCCTCTTTGAGTCTAGCATGATCAACCCCAAGTTTAGCCTTCTCGGAGGTTAGCACACGAGACATGACAAGAGCATGATCAAGATCTTTCTTTAACTTAGCATGGCTATCGTTGTGTGACTCCTCAAAAGTCAAATGATGCACACGCTCTTCCTCAAGAGCATTAGAGAGATCCGATATCTCATCGGCATAGTCACGACTATTACCTTCCATCTTAGAGATGGTTTCTTCGTGAGCCTCGATCATGTCATTGGCCTCACCAAGTTGTTCCAAGAGAGCAACAAAATGCTTCTTGGACTTGCCCTTGAGCTTACTCATAAAAGACTCAAACTCATTTACTTCCTCATTAGACTCATCATGTTCATCAATGCAATCCTCCACGGAGGGATTAGGAATGATGGTGGTTTTAATGTTGGGGGTTACCTTGTTTGAAGCTTTAGCCATGAGGCATTTGGCGGTGATGTTTTCGTTGGGTGAATCAAAGAGAGACACCCGGGGAGTAGTAGCAATGGCAACGGATGCCATGGCCATTGCTTCTTCATTCTCATCATCATCGTCATCCTCTTGGTATTCTTCTTGAACCACCAACCCACGAGTGGGAGTCTTTTGGCGAAGTTGTTCTTGTTGGGGAAGGACTTGGCTTTGTATTTTCGGATGAACTTGCCACCATTGTCTTCCCGCTTCTCGTAAGGATAATCCGCAACGAAATGGCTCACATTGCCACAGTTGAAGCAAGTTCTAACTCGTTGCTTGCCCTTGACGCCACTTGAGTTGTTCTTGTTGAAGTTGGGTCTTGAACTCTTCTTGTTCCAAAATTGTCTTGAAGCAAGGGCCATGTGCTCGTGATAGTCAAATTTGGTGTCTTCGGGGTTGCTTTCCTCATCTTCCACTTCTTCCTCTTCTTCCATAATAACCTTGGCCTTCAAAGCAAGATTGGGCTTCTTTGCCCTTTGAGAACGGAGCACCGCATTGTCGGCGGTCTTGTCCAAAATGCTCATTGCAACGAACTCATCCAACACTTCACTAGAGGTCATGGAGTGAAAGTCCGGTCTTTGACGAATGACAGAGGACATGGCTTTGTTGTAGGGCATCATGGCCTTGAGGAACTTTCGCTTGATCCAATTGTCATCCGTGTCCTTGCTTCCATGATCTCGGAGTGCAACCGCGAGTTTGGTCACTCTTCGAAAGAGCTCACGAGGTTCTTCATCTTCTTTCATTGCAAACTCATCGGCTTCATCTTGCACCACTTCATAGTTGGAGCGTTGAATGCTAGCACTTCCTCGATAGAGACGCTCGACACATTTCCATGCTTCTTTAGCCATGACATGAGGTCGAAGATGAGGAAGGTCTTCGGGAAGGATAGCATCTTGGATGATGAAGAGAGCACTCTCATTGAATTGATTGTCCACTTCTTCTCGAGGGGTGAAGTTGCTTGGGTCATGAGGATAGAAACCTTCTTCAATGATTCTCCAAAGGTTAGTGTTCACATGTTTTAAATGTCGCTTGAAGCGATAAACCCAAGAATCAAAATCTTCATTTTCACATATTTAGGAGGAGGACCAGCATGATTTAAATGAGTGGAGGGAATAGGTCCTCTATAGATAGGAGGTTCCACATGGGCAAAGATGCCGGTGCCATTTCTACCACTAGTAGAAGGACTCTTTTCATTGTTAGCTTCCCCCTTGTCGGAGTTAGCATCCGTCACCTTGTTAGTGGGATCACCCACTTTCATTGGAACGGTAGATAGTTTAAGTCCCTCTAGAAATTCATTAAACATGCTTTTAACCTCGACCGTCATGGAGGTTTTCAATGTGTCTAAAGCCACATTGAATTCCACACGTGAGACCGAGGTTCCCCCTTCAGCCGAAGACGAGATGGGATTCACACCGGAGTGTTCCTCCGCACCATCGTAGGTGTCAACCATACTCTTCGGACGGCAAAGTCCTTAATAAAGAGACGAGGCTCTGATACCAATTGAAAGGATCGATATGGTTGACTAGAGGGGGGGGGTGAATAGGCAACTAACAATTTTTAAGCTTTTCTTTACCAAATTAAACTTTGCAACAAAATAGGTTGTCTAGATGTGCAACTAGGTGAGCAACCTATATGATGCAATAACAACTAGCACACAAGCAAGCAAAGGATGTAAAACAAGTAGGCTTGCAAAAGTAAAGGCACGAAATAACCAAGAGTGGAGCCGGTGCAGACGAGGATGTGTTACCGGAGTTCCTTCCTTTTAAGGGGAAGTACGTCTCCGTTAGAGCGGTGTGGAGGCACAATGCTCCCCAAGAAGCCACTAGGGCCACCGTATTCTCCTCACGCCCTCACACGATGCGAGATGCCGTGATTCCACTATTGGTGCCCTTGAAGGCGGCGACCGAACCTTTACAAGCAAGGTTGGGGCAATCTCCACAACAATCGGAGGCTCCCAACAACAACAACAACACGAAGCTTCACCACAATGGAGTATGGCTTCGAGGTGACCTCAACCGTCTAGGGTGCTCAACACCCAAGAGTAACAAGATCCGCAAGGGATAAGTGGGGGGAATCAAATATCCTGTGGTGGAAGTGTTGATCGGGCCCTTGTCACCCAATCCCGAGCAAATCAACAAGTTTGATTGGCTAGGGAGAGAGATCGGGCGAAAATGGAGCTTGGAGCAACAATGGAGCTTAGAGGTGGAAGAGGTAATGAACTAGAGGTAGAAGACACCCCTTATATAGTCATGGGAAAATCCAACCATTATCCAACAGGTTCAGCCCGCGACACACGGTACTACCGCTCCTGGGGCGCGGTACTACCGCGAGGCAGCCCGGTACTACCGTGGACGACCACGGTACTACCGCGGCAACAGCACAGGCCGGAACTAGCCCGACTAAGGGGCAGTACTACCGCTGGCGCGGTACTACCGCTCCCCCTTGCGGTACTACCACAAGGCAGGAGAGTCACGGCCTGGGAAGGGCGTGGATGAAATAAATTACATCCGTGCCTACTTCCGCTGAAACTGGGGTGGTGCAAAAACCCGACGCGGTACTACCGCTCGCGAGGCGCGGTACTACCATGGCCGGCACGGATGTAAAAAATTACATCCGCGCCTACTACCGTGACACTGCGGTACTAGGTCGGAGGGCCACGGTACTACGACTCCTAGGGAGCGGTACTACCGTGAGCCCCCGCGGTACTACCGCGCTGGACGAGCGGTACTACCGTGGTGGGCGCGGATGTAAAAAATTACATCCGTCCCTACTACCGCACCAGAGCGGCACAAGGCCTGGGTGCCGTGGTACTACCGCTCCAGAGGGGCGGTACTACCGTGACACCCAGCGGTACTACCGCTTGTACCTACGGTACTACCGCAAGTACAGAAGCAGTCGCCAAGTTTCCGCATAACCAAGATAACGAAGGGCAACTCCAAAGTGCAGGGAAAGGAGGGACAAGTGTACGTGTTGATTCCACCCAAACCTTTCCGACGCGGACCCCCTCTTAATAGTACGGCTCTCCTACGACTCAACTCCACCAAAGAGAAACGTAGAACAACGCCGACTTCAATAGTCTCCGAGGGGCACCGAATCGTCTTGTGCCTAGTGATGAAGTATCTGAGAGACTCAAGGCACACGATTAGTCCGCAAAAGCATTGTCATCAATCACCAAAACACTTAAGGGATAAATATGCCCTTACAACGATATAAGACCCACACTCAAGATAAATCCTTTCATGAAACCACCAAGGAAAAAGGTGGACATAAAAGAATGAGGATATCAACTAGAGATGTAACTTCTCTCAAGAGTATATGAACAAACGAAATAGTTACACAAAGGAAAGAACAAGATATCCACAAGGAAGTCATAAATATACTAATAAGATGTTTGCTTGAAAGCATAGCACATGGCTAGATATGGTATTATGGTATATAAATGAACTCCTACCACACCTCCATCAAAGACATCACAACTAGCAACAAGAGATCATCGTTGGGATGCTTTGAGAAAGGAAACAAGTATCACAAGATGAAATGAATATCATGCCAAGATGCAACCTACGCAAGGTTGAATGCAAGAGAGGAATGCATGAATAGGTACTTGTTACCAAGATAGCATTGTGATAGAGGCAAAGGTGTCCCGTCTTTCGATGAGATGATGGATATCGCTTTGGTGGAAGTCGACTTTGACGATCCGACTACGAACGTGCGAGGACGTCGCGCCTTAGCAATCGCTAAACCAACTCCGAGAGGTTATTGACCACGCCGGAGCATGATCAACCTGACCACGAGGGTCTGTTTCCTGCGAGCAAACGAAGAACAAGCAAGAAACTAAGATTGCAATCTGGATATTGCGAATATAAGATGAAAGCTTTATTGATCAAGGTGGGGTTCTGTGACGCCTTTGTCTGGTCGTTGAACACAAACGAAGTACGCGAAGTTGCAGCTATGGCGAACTTTTAATCTAAACAAAACCCAAAGTCTAAACGCTGCCCTAAGGGCTGTATATATGGAGGAAGAGAGGGGGAATTTCGTGGCCCTTGGTGGAGGGGTCCGAAATCAACCCTATCTCTTGTTTCCCCACACATACGGACTCTAAAAATAGCCTATACCTATGTATTTCGAAATTACATGGGCCTGGCCCAATAAAAAGGTGACGCAGCACCTATAATAGCCTCGGGACGAAATTTATGAAGTGGCATCTTGTATATTTCGTCCAAGGCTTCATGCACCCATTATGGTGGCTTCAAAGTCCTGAAATCATCACTTGTAACTCCGTTCTTGTTCCCCTTGCGCATGGCATCATCTCCATGCTTGTTCTTGCTCCAATGTTCATCCTTCTCCAAGCTAGGCCCTTCATTTGTAAGCAAAACAAATGTATCCAATTTAGGCAGCATCATATTCTCATGAACATTAGAATCATTACCAAGAAACGAAAGTACCTGATAATTTAATTGGCGTGCGCGAGCTCTAGTAATTGGTCCCGTATATGTAGCAGTAGGGGCTGTGGGTGTAACAATGGTATTGATGTCCTCATCATCCTCCCCTTCTTGAAATGAAGTCGTCCTCGACGGAAACTCATCTTCCTCACCCAAATAAGGCTTCAAATCTGCAATGTTAAAAGTGGGACTAACCCCAAAATCTGCAAGCAGCTCAAGTTTATATGCATTATCATTTATTTTCTCTAACACCTTAAAGGGACCATCAGCACGTGGCATTAGCTTTGATTTGCGCAAATCAGGAAATCTATCCTTACGCAAATGTAACCAAACAAGATCTCCAGGTGCAAACACAACATGTTTTCTACCCTTATCTCCAGCAAGTTTATATTTAGCATTCATACGCTCAATGTTTTCCTTAGTTAACTCATGCATTTTTAAAATCAATTCAGCACGTTGTTTAGCATCAAAATTAACCTTCTCCAAGATGGAAGAGGCAACAAATCAATAGGTGCACGAGGTAGGAAACCATACACAACTTCAAAAGGGCACATCTTAGTAGTAGAATGCAATGAACGATTATAAGCAAATTCAATATGAGGCAAGCATTCCTCCCACATTTTCTTATTATTCTTCAAAACAGCCCTAAGCATAGTAGACAACGTTCTATTGACTACTTCAGTTTGTCCATCAGTTTGGGGGTGACAAGTAGTACTAAAAAGCAGTTTAGTCCCCAACTTAGCCCATAAACATCTCCAAAAGTGGCTAAGAAATTTAGTATCATGATCTGAAACAATAGTATTTGGCACACCATGCAAGCGAATAATTTCACGAAAGAACAAATCAGCAACATTAACAGCATCATCGCTTTTATGACATGGTATAAAGTGTGCCATTTTCGAGAATCTATCCACGACAACAAATATGCTATCCCTCCCCTTCTTTGTTCGAGGTAAACCTAAAACAAAGTCCATAGATATATCCTCCCAAGGAACACTAGGTACAAGCAAAGGCATATATAAACCATGAGGATTGAGTCGTGACTTAGCTTTTTGACATGTAGTGCATCGAGCAATAAAACGCTCAACATCCCGTCTCATCTTTGGCCAAAAGAAATGTGTAGCAAGTACGTCCTCCGTCTTCTTCACGCCAAAGTGTCCCATTAATCCTCCTCCATGCGCCTCCTGCAACAACAAAAGACGAACGGAGCTAGCTGGAATGCATAGCTTGCTAGCACGAAACACAAATCCATCGTTAACGACGAACTTGTTCCACGTTCTTCCTTCTTTACAATTCTGCATTACATCTTTAAAATCAGCATCATGCACATATTGATCTTTGATGGTCTCCAAACCAAATATTTTGAAGTCAAGTTGTGAAAGCATAGTATAGCGGCGAGACAATGCATCAGCAATAACATTTTCTTTTCCCTTCTTGTGTTTAATGACATAAGGAAAAGTCTCAATGAATTCAACCCATTTAGCATGTCTACGATTCAGTTTAGCTTGACTTTAATATGTTTCAAAGATTCATGATCAGAATGTATAACAAATTCTTTGGGCCATAAATAATGTTGCCATGTTTCTAAAGTCCGAACAAGAGCATATAATTCTTTATCATAAGTAGAATAATTCAGACTAGGCCCACTCAATTTTTCAGAAAAGTATGCAACAGGTTTGCCATCTTGTAATAACACACCGCCTAATCCAATTCCACTAGCATCACATTCAAGCTCAAAAGTCTTATTAAAATCAGGAAGTTGGAGTAAAGGAGCATGTGTCAACTTATCTTTCAATACCGAGAAGGCTTCTTCCTGTGCGGTACCCCAAAGAAAAGGCACATCTTTCTTTGTAAGCTCATTGAGAGGTGCAGCAATGGTGCTGAAATCTCTCACAAAACGCCTATAGAATCCAGCGAGGCCAAGAAAACTCCTCACTTGTGTGACCGTTTTGGGTTGCGGCCAACTCTCAATAGCTTCAATCTTGGCTTTATCAACTTCAATTCCCTGTGGAGTAACAACATAGCCAAGAAAAGATACTCGGTCGGTGCAAAAGGTGCACTTCCCAAGGTTACCAAACAAACGTGCATCACGTAGAGCAATAAAAACAGCACGTAAATGTTCCAAATGTTCTTCCAAAGATCTGCTATAAATCAATATGTCATCAAAGTAAACTACCACAAATCGTCCAATGAAAGCACGTAAAACTTCGTTCATTAATCTCATGAAAGTACTAGGTGCATTAGTTAACCCAAAAGGCATGACTAACCACTCATATAATCCAAACTTAGTTTTGAATGCTGTTTTCCATTCATCTCCCAATTTCATACGAATTTGATGGTATCCACTACGCAAATCAACTTTGGAGAATATTGTAGAGCCACTCAATTCATCAAGCATATCATCTAGCCTAGGAATAGGATGACAATAATGAATAGTAATATTATTAATGCCTCTACAATCAACACACATACGTGATGTACCATCCTTTTTCGGCACTAGAATAATAGGAACAACACAAGGACTAAGGGATTCGCGTATATAACCTTTGTCGAGAAGCTCTTGTACTTGACGCATAATCTCCTTCGTCTCCTCTGGATTGGTACGGTATGGTGCACGGTTTGGCAGTGAAGCACCAGGAATTAAGTCAATCTGATGCTCAATCCCTCGAATAGGCGGTAATCCCGGTGGCACGTCTTGTGGAAAGACGTCAGCGAACTCCTGCAAAATGTTAGTGACAGCAGGAGGCAAAGAGGAAGGCACGTCCTCGAATGAAAATAATGCCTCTTTGCACACAAAAGTATAGCAAACAAATTTGCTGAAATCTAGCTCATCAATATCAGATTTGGTGGCAAATAAACATGCACTTTTCAATTTAATTTCAGAAGCAACACTAGATGGTTTATTATTAGGCTTCATTTGTTGCTCAAATTCTTTTGCCACAATCTGATTTTCACTCTTATTCGTCTCCTGTTTTGCTTTATTAGCTCTATTAATATCATCTTTCAAAATGGAATCAGGAGTCATAGGAAGCAAAGTAATATTTTTATCCTTATGAACAAGAGTATAGTGATTGTTTCTACCATGGTGTACAGAATTTTTATCAAATTGCCATGGTCTACCAAGTAATAAGGAACATGCTTGCATAGGTACCACATCACAATCAACATAATCAGCATATGTAGAGATACTAAAATGCACACGAACAGTACGTGTTACCTTAACCTTGCCGCTGTTGTTGAACCATTGGATGTAGTAAGGATGTGGATGTGGTCTTGTGGTGAGAGAAAGCTTCTCCACCAGCTTCCATGCTAGCCAAGTTGTTGCAGCTCCCTCCGTCTATGATGACGCGCACAGAACGTTCCTTCACAACTCCCTTGGTATGGAACAAATTGTGCCTCTGATTTTGCTCAGCTTGTGTGATCTGCACACTCAAAACACGTTGAGCAACTAAACATTCATACCTGTCAGCGTCTTCAGGAGCCATGTATTGCGTCTCATGATCAGAATCATCTCCACCATGTTCTTCACGTGTAATAAGAGCCAAAGTCTCCTCATCATAGTCACTAGCAGACTCATATCCACCATCCGCGGTAGCAATCATCACACGCGGAGATTTGCATTCTCTCGCATAATGACCTCCTCCCTTAAAACGACGACAAATAATATCACTTGTGTGCCCTGTTGATGCCATGGAAGAAGAAGAACGCTGTGCAGGCCCCGCAGGTGCGCTCTTGGCAGATAATGGTGGTTGTGCCTGTTTTCTTGTATCACGGCTGGAGGTGGCACCGGATGGAGGTGCTGGTGCAGTTGAAGTAGAAGATGCACGTGGTGTCCATGATGAAGGTCGGCCTGCAGAAAAGTTAGTTCGCCCCAATGCTTGTCGATCCTGCACTTCACGTTCAGCTTTACAAGCAAGATGGAATAAATGAGTGATATTAGTATACTCCTTATAGTCTAGAATGGTCTGAATCTCTCTATTTAATCCACCCAGAAAACGTGCAAGCATAGCTTCATTCTCCTCAACAATACCACATCTAATCATGCCAGTTTGTAATTCCTGATAATATTCTTCTACAGAATTTTCCCTTGTCTTAAACGCTGCAATTTTTGAAGCAATTCACGTTGATAATATGGTGGAACCCAACGCGTACGCATAGCAGTTTTCAAAGCAGCCCAAGTAGTTGGAATAGGATATAATCTACAATGTTCAGACCACCATACACATGCAAAACTAGTGAAAGCACAAACAGCAGCAGCAACTCGTCTCTCCTCAGGATATTGTAAACATGTAAATCGTTGTTCAGTTTCTGACTCCCAAGTAAGATATATATCAGGAACATATCTACCCTCAAATGGTGGAATATTCAATTTCAGTTTAGGAATATGGACATCATCTCGTACCTGAGGTGGTGGTGCAGGCCTACCATTACGAATATATACCTGAGGTCGACCTACTGGTGGTGGTACAGGTGGCTGCACGTAGTGCTGATTTTGATCTACCTCATCCTCATAATCTCCCACATAATCATCCTCCTCCGCATCAGCAGCAGGAGCCACAGAAGTATCAACAGCAGCACCAATAGTTTGGCCAAACGCAAGAGGAACACGGCTTGCTCGGCGGAGGTCTGTTTCGCGACGTGGAGGTAGTCGTTGTTGTTGTTGTTGGAGAGGTGCGTTAGGTGCAGCGGGTGGTGGTGGTGGAAAACGCGCGAGCAATTCATTAAACTTGTTATCGAGCTTTGTTTCGAACGTCTTCTCAAGGCCAGTGATCTTCTCCATGGCCTCTTCAAAATTGTTCAGCACATCTTGCACCTGTTCAGTCATCATTTGTTGAAACTTATCATGAAGCTCCTTGTTCGATAAATTCTCCCAGTCAATCTCGTCGGCTTGTGATCCTGGCATGGTTAGCAGCAATAGAAACACACAAGAATATGATCCTACAGACTATGAACAAGTGGTGGTGGTGGGTGTCACAAACCCATCAAGCAAAACTCAAATTCTTACCAGTTCTTACCCAGCAACAGGCGGTGATCGGCAACCGTTGTAGTCAAAACTCTCAAAGCTTGGATAGAGCGATTACCAGGGAGAGTCAAACGCACGACGTAGATGTATGTGGAGCTGGGAAGGCTTATAATATGGTAGCAAAAAGGGTCAGCAATAATCAATTCAGAGATGCAAAGTTGAATAAACGCTCAATGATGGTACTGTGCTGGTCCTAGGCTAGACTGTGCTAGAGACGCGAGCCTAGAACACCAACAAAATCACGGCGCGGCACGTAAACAAGGGAGGAGCACACTCTGAATTTTTTTTCTCCTTTTTCTCTTTTTTCTCTTTTTTTTGCACTTTTTTTCCTCTTTTTTTTTGCTCCGCAACAAATTTTTTTCGAAAAAGTCTACAAATGGTCTAAAAACTGCCTAGCCAGAATTTTCCAGACTTAGTTTTTTTTGAAATTGGAACTATTTTTCTTCTGCGGATGGCTCGGAAGTTGGGGAGTCCTTCTCTGTCACGACTCGGAGTGTCGCGTGATCTAGAAATCGAGAACAATGCAACAATTACTGGACTCGGACTAGGACTGGTGGCGGAGATGAATCTGGTGGAACTCGGACTGGTGGCGGAGATGAATCTGGTGGAACACGGACAGGTGGCGGATATATGTTGCAGGTGAACTCGGATTGGCGTGATGGCGGCGGATATGTGGTGGCGTATATGGATTCGGATTGGCAGTGAATATGTGGTGGTGATATATGGCAGCGGCGACGTGACAACCTATGAACAGAACTCGAAACTCTAAAAGACTAGACGCTAAGACCAGCAACTGGACACGACGATGCAACCGCAAATTCAACAAAGCAAATACAGAAAAGATTATGCAAGGCTCAGATTGGTTCGGATGGGATGAACTAACCCTAATTTTTTTTTGGCTTTTTCGTGGACTATAGGTATGAAGAACAGACTCGATCTAAACTACGAAAAACTGTAAAATCTCATCTCACCGAGCAACCTGGAAATCTGATACCACTTGATAGAGGCAAAGGTGTCCCGTCTTTCGATGAGATGATGGATATCGCTTTGGTGGAAGTCGAGTTTGACGATCCGACTACGAACGTGCGAGGACGTCGCGCCTTAGCAATCGCTAAACCAACTCCGAGAGGTTATTGACCACGCCGGAGCACGATCAACCTGACCACGAGGGTCTGTTTCCTGCGAGCAAACGAAGAACAAGCAATAAACTAAGATTGCAATCTGAATATTGCAAATATAAGATGAAAGCTTTATTGATCAAGGTGGGGTTCTGTGACGCCTTTGTCTGGTCGTTGAACACAAACGAAGTACGCGAAGTTGCAGCTATGGCGAACTTTTAATCTAAACAAAACCCAAAGTCTAAACGGTGCCCTAAGGGCTGTATATATGGAGGAAGAGAGGGGGAATTTCGTGGCCCTTGGTGGAGGGGTCCGAAATCAACCCTATCTCTTGTTTCCCCACACATACGGACTCTAAAAATAGCCTATACCTATGTATTCCGAAATTACATGGGCCTGGCCCAATAAAAAGGTGACGCAGCACCTATAATAGCCTCGAGACGAAATTTATGAAGTGGCATCTTGTATATTTCGTCCAAGGCTTCATGCACCCATTATGGTGGCTTCAAAGTCCTGAAATCATCACTTGTAACTCCGTTCTTGTTCCCCTTGCGCATGGCATCATCTCCATGCTTGTTCTTGCTCCAATGTTCATCCTTCTCCAAGCTAGGCCCTTCATTTGTAAGCAAAACAAATGTATCCAATTTAGGCAGCATCATATTCTCATGAACATTAGAATCATTACCAAGAAACGAAAGTACCTGATAATTTAATTGGCGTGCGCGAGCTCTAGTAATTGGTCCCGTATATGTAGCAGTAGGGGCTGTGGGTGTAACAATGGTATTGATGTCCTCATCACATTGGAAGGATATAGAAGATACCAATTGAAGGTATTAGATAGTAGTTCATTGAACATCCTAGCTTGACTCCAATAAGCACATGGTGACACCACCTTCCTTGTGAGTGAGCCGAGCATACAATGCATCTCCAATTGTTCCTAGAACAACAACACAAACAAAATGGTACACAAACTCATTGTGACCAGAGAGTTAGAAACACCAATACATAGGACAAACTCCACATAAATATGTGCACATAGATATGAAAATAAATATCATGCACATCTCATCCAATTTGAGACTTGGTGGAGTTTCTCCTATATATTGGGTCAAAGAAAAAAAGCATGCCAAAGAAAATACATGACGTAAATAAGCATGCCAAAGACTTTCAAGAACCAACACCAAATGAAAAAGTAATACCAAGTGAAAAGGATACCAAATTAAGGAATCATCACTTGGAAGATATCAATTAAAAGATACATCAAGGAATGAGATATCCATTGATACAATCAAAAAGAAAGATGTTGAACTTCCAAAAGAGAGAATGGTTCCAAACTAACCAAACGCTCTACAAAGTTTCATGATGGCACAAAGTACCAAAAAGAAACGGTTTGTGTTCCACCAACACACACTTGATAAGGATCATAAGGTGAGTGTTTTAAGAAAAATAGGATAGCTCCCCCAAGCATTGTGCATTATAGAGAATTTGCATTTGAATACAAAATGCACAAGATGGGATCACCACTTTCACTATATCTATAAAACACTCGACAAGCTCAAGGGTATGGAATACAAATGGGAGTTGACACAATCCTAGGCAGGAGATAAGGCAAATAAAAGCAAAGGCCAATGTAAAGATGACCAACAATTTCTACCACATAAATTATTACCAATTGTCAAGAGACAAGAAGTATTTGGAAATAATTCCCGGTGGTAGATTTCAAAGATATCCATCATCATCTTCACACCAAACACAAAAGCAAACTGCAACTTGTAGAGCTAACATGCCACCTAGGAACAAGATAATTTACAATATCAATTCTAGGTGCCAATATCTCAAATATACACATTTCCTAGGCTTGTAATTTGCACATAGCACATTACTCCCCCATAATGTGATACTAAAGAAAACTTCACAAGAGGCAATAGGAATCCAACAAGAGAAAATTAATGGACTATTTAGAATTTGAATTTCTCATGAGAAGACATACCACATAGAGACTATATAATCTTGTAATATCAACACAAGGTGGTATTCCTCATGTACACACATTTATAGGATTGTGAAGTGCACAAAGCACATCACTCCCCCAAAATGGGATGTTCCATTAATCTCTCACATGAGCCAACTAAGATACAAACAAGATGCAAAAAGGCTCAAAATAATACTCAAATGTACATGTCGGCGTTCTGAGAACCAAGGTACCCAGACTTGCCTACCGTCGGTCCATGGCGTGGATCCATCGATGGCCTACTACGGCCCATCTACGGCATCACCAAGACAAGACCCTCGCGAGGTGGGCGACATCAAGACCTCCGGAGGGAGCGGCCTCCCCTGGCTGCCTCCTCAGGAGCGGAGATTTCTATGAAGATGCCCAACCTCACAAGGTTGGGGTGACACAAGCCATGACGACCAAGGCCAGGCGGGCGCCAACGAGCGCAAAGGAGTAGATTTCCTCTTTGGTGCTAAGGAGGCAAGCGCAGGCGCGGGGTCCCGAGGAATCAGCCAAAGGTTTCCACTCCCTTGCAATGAGACCAAGACCGCCAGGACGGCAGGACAAATGTCATCATCGAGCCCATCGCAGCGTCACAACCAGAGTCTTTGCAGGCGAAGACCACCTTTTGTTAGGATAAGATGTACTACTTTTCCCCTTTCAAATTGGCCACTGTGGGATCCCTTCCCGCCTTCCTTTTGGGGGAAGAGGACCGAGGCCACTATAAATATAGGCTAGCCACCACCGTAGCAGAGGATCCGATCCACACCCCATCAATTCACACGCACACAAGAGCAGACCTCGCGAGACTATTCTTTCTATGTACTAGTTCATCCTCAGCCCCTCATGAGGCAAATCCACCACAAAGTAGGAGTAGGGTCTTACACCGCAAGGTGGCCCGAACCTGGGTAAACTGCAGTTTCCATCTTCTTACTTGTTCATTGAGCTAGGCTGTGGAGGCTAGGGACTGGTTGGCTGAAGAGGTTGAGTTCTTCGCACACGCCCCGGAGTTTGAACCTTTCTTGGATCTGCAGAGCCCTGAATCCAACATTTGACGTGCCAGGTAGGGGTGTGTCGAAGGTCTGCCTCTTCATCAACCCTGCTCCACCTGCGCTGCATCGTCCCATGGCAGGCGTCGCTCCACCTGCCGGGCTGCCAGGCGCGTTCGGAGGCATCGCGGGCCTTCGAGCTTTCTCCCCCGCCTCGCGACAGGTGCAGTGGCTGCTGAAATTCAGGCCAGAGTTACCGCCACGATACGACAGCGCGTCCCATGGCAGGTGTACGCGGAGGCCATCTGGGCGTCGGGCGGTGGCGACAAGGTTATGGTGAACTGGCTCCCTATGGCCCTCATGGGTGTGTCGTGCTCCTAGCTGCTCAACCTGCCAGAATATTCGGTGGCCTCCTGGAGGAGCTGTGCGATCTATTCATCATGCGCTTCGCAGCATAGGCGCCCCACGTTGTCGCGGCCATCTGATGACCCACAAGTATAGGGGATCTATCGTAGTCCTTTCGATAAGTAAGAGTGTCGAACCCAACGAGGAGCAGAAGGAAATGACAAGCAGTTTTCAGTAAGGTATTCTCTGCAAGCACTGAAATTGTAGGTGACATATAGTTTTGTGATAAGATAATTTGTAACGGGTAACAAGCAAGGAAAGTAAATAAAGTGCAGCAAGGTGGCCCAATCCTTTTTGTAGCAACGGGCAAGCCTGGACAATTTCTTATAATGAGAAAAGCGCACCCGAGGACACATGGGAATTATCGCCAAGCTAGTTTTCATCATGCTCATATGATTCGCGTTCGGTACTTTGATAATTTGATATGTGGGTGGACCGGTGCTTGGTTACAGCCCTTTCTTGGACAAGCATCCCACTTATGATTAACCCCTATTGCAAGAATCCGCAACTACAAAAGAAGTATTAAGGTAAACCTAACCATAGCATGAAACTAGTGGATCCAAATCAGCCCCTTACGAAGCAACACATAAACTAGGGTTTAAGCTTCTGTCACTCTAGCAACCCATCATCTACTTATTACTTCCCAATGCCTTCCTCTAGGCCCAAATAATGGTGAAGTGTCATGTAGTCGACGTTCACATAACACCACTAGAGGAGAGACAACATACATCTCATCAAAATATCGAATGAATACCAAATTCACACGACTACTAATAGCAAGACTTCACCCATGTCCTCAGGAACAAAGGTAACTACTCACAAAGCATATTCATATTCATGATCAGAGGAGTATTAATATGCATTAAGGATTTGAACATATGATCTTCCACCAGATAAACCAATTAGCATCAACTACAAGGAGTAATCAACACTACTAGCAACCCACAGGTACCAATTTGTGGTTTTGATACAAGATTGGATACAAGAGATGAACTAGGTTTTTGAGAGGAGATGGTGCTGATGAAGATGTTGATGGAAATTGACCCCCTCCCGATGAGAGGATCGTTGGTGATGACGATGGTGATGATTTCTCCCTCCCGGAGGGAAGTTTCCCCGGCAAAACAACTCCGCCGGAGCCCTAGATTGGTTCCGCCAAGGTTCCGCCTCGTGGCGGCGGAGTTTCATCCCATACATGCCTTCATATAGCAGAAGATGGGCATCAGAGGGCCAACAGGGGGCCCACGGGACAGGGGGCGCGTCCAGTAGGGGGGGCGCCCCCCACCCTCATGGCGAAGGTGTGGGCCCCCTCTGGTACTTTATTTGCTCAATAATTCTTATTAATTCCAAAAATGACTTTCGTGGAGTTTCAGGACTTTTGGAGCTGTGCAGAATAGGTTTCCAATATTTGCTCCTTTTCCAGCCAGTATCCCAGCTGCCGGCATTCTCCCTCTTCATAATAAACCTTGTAAAATAAGAGAGAATAGCCATAAGTATTGTGACATAACGTGTAATAACAACCCATAATGCAATAAATATTGATATAAAAGCATGATGCAAAATGTACGTATCAACTCCCCCAAGCTTAGACCTCGCTTGTCCTCAAGCGGCCGAAATCGAAAAATATGTCCACATGTTTAGAGATAGAGGTGTCGATAAAAATAAAATACGGACGTGAGGGCATCATGATCAGTCTTATAACAGCAACATATATAGATTTTGTCATATGATTTCTTATGCTCAAGTAACAATCTATTCACAATGTCAAGTATGGATCATAAACTTCATTGAGAACTAACAAACTATAATCTCAGTCATTGAAGCAATTGCAATTTATCATAACATCAGAAAGAGTCAAGAATAGAGCTTTTCAGCAAGTCCACATACTCAACTATCATATAGTCTTCTACAATTTCCAACACTCACGCAATACTTATGGTTATGAAGTTTCAATCGGACACTGAGAAAGATAGGGGCTTATAATTTCGCCTCCCAACGTATTCACCTTTGGGTGATGTCAATGATAATAGTTTATGCTAACTTACATCCAATTGGATATATGTATTAGGAACTTTACAACATGACGTGCTTGCCAAAGGATAAAATGAAAAAGGGAAAGGTGGAGATCACCTTGAATCTTGCATAAAGTAAAAGATAGGCCCTTGGCAGAGGGAAGCAGAGGTTGTCATGTGCTTTTAGGGTTGGATGCACAAAATCTTAATGCAAAAGAACGTCACTTTATATTTCCACTTGTGATATGAACCTTTATTACGCAGTCCGTCGGTTTTATTACTTCCATATCACACGATCGTATAAAGCTTATTTTCTCCGCACTAATAAGTCATACATATTTAGAGAGCAATTTTTATTGCTTGCAACATGAAAACTTACTTGAAGGATCTTACTCAATCCTTAGGCAGGTATGGTGTACTCTCATGGCAAAACTGGGTTTAAGGATATTTGGAAGCACAAGTAGTATCTCTACTTGGTGCAAGGAATTTGGCTAGCATGAGGGGGAAAGGCAAGCTCAACATGTTGGACGATCCATGACAATATACTTTAACTGAGATGTGAGAAAACATAAACCATTATGTTGTCTTCCTTGTCCAACATCAACTCTTTAGCATGTCATACTTTAATGAGGGCTCACAATTATAAAAGATGTCCAAGATAGTATATTCATATGTGAGAACCTCTCTATCTTTATTACTTCCTATTAATTGCAAGGATGACCAAAACTATGTTTGCCAACTCTCAACAACTTTTAAGTCTCATACTCTTTATGTGTGAAGTCATTACTATCCATAAGGTCAATACGAACTCTTTTATTCTTTTTTATTCTTTCTATTTTCTCAAGATCATACCAAGACAATAAAGCCCTTGACCCAACACTAATATTTATTATAGATAGCTCACGGACTCGATTACATAGAGGGATCATAAAGCAAAACTCAGAACTAATTCATACCAAAACTTTAGTCTACTAGATCTAGATATTACCAAAAGGATCGAACTAAGTAAAATGGTAAAGGTAGGAGTGATGGTGATACGATACCGGGGCACCTCCCCCAATCTTGGCAGTTGCCAAGGGGAGTGCCCATACCCAAGTGATTATGTCCTCGGAGGTGATGAAGGAGTTGATGATGTAGGTTTCTTCCTTAATTTGCGCTTGAGAATGGAATTTTGCTCCCTTAGATCATCGATCTCTCGCTCAAGGCTTAATATCCTTTTGCATAGTTCCTGTTTGTTTTCCTGCAAGAGATGAAAAGGGATAAACTCGATCTTGGGTTTCTTTGCCCTATTAAGGAGGCTTGACTTTTTAAACTCCACATGCATGTCCCCAGGTTGAGGTAACGGGACTTCATCTTCATCTGAGCTCGTCTCCTCCTTTCTCTTAGGCTCATAGTCTTCTTCTTCCTCCGTGGTCCAGCCACAATGCTCCAAGTCCATGTAGACCTTAGGGTCCACAAGGTAATCAACCATATAGCTTTCTCACTCTGAATCCTGGGACGACATATTGCTCTAGATTTGTAACAGAAACAACTCAAAACAAAGACATAAGATTTTTGCGTGATACGGTGGTCAAAACCTTTGGGAGATTATATAATGAATTTTTACCAACCGCAAGAAGTAACGTGCAAGAAAACAGAGTCCGGGAGGCACATGAGGTTCCCACGAGACAGGGGGGCGCGCCCAGTAAGGGTGGGCGCGCCCTCCACCCTTGTGGAGGCCTTGTGTCCTTCTCGGATTACTTCTTGCTTTCCAAAATTCTTAAATATTCCAAAATAGAGAAAAAATGCCATTAGAATTGTTTTGGAGTCGGTTTACTTACCGTACCACATACCTATTCCTTTTTGGAGTCTGAAACATTCTGGAAGGTGTCCCTTATATATTCCTCAGGGGTTATGGTTTTAATAATATTAGTTTCAACGTTTATAGGATTACCTGAGATATAATGTTTGATTCTTTGACCGTTCACCACCCTCGGACTTGTGCCTTCGAAGTTGTTGATTTTTATGGCACCAGAACGATAGACCTCCATGATAACATAAGGGCCTTCCCATTTAGAGAGAAGCTTTCATGCAAAAAATCTTAAACGAGAGTTGAATAGCAACACATAATCACCTACGTTAAACTCACGCTTTTGTATCCTTTTGTCATGCCATCTTTTAACTTTTTCTTTGAACAACTTGGCATTCTCATAGGCCTGGGTTCTCCATTCATCAAGTGAGCTAATATCAAATAACCTCTTCTCACCGGCAACTTTGAAATCATAGTTGAGCTCTTTAATAGCCCAATATGCTTTATGCTCAAGTTCGAGAGGTAAGTGACATGCTTTTCCATAAACCATCTTATACGAAGACATACCCATAGGATTTTTATATGCAGTTCTATAGGCCCATAATGCCTCATCAAGTTTCTTGGGCCAATTCTTTCTAGATCTGTTAACAGTCTTTTGCAAAATTAATCTGAGCTCTCTATTGCTCAATTCTACTTTACCACTAGACTGCGGGTGATAAGGAGATGCAATTCTATGATTAACATCATACTTAGCAAGCATTTTAAGAAAATCACCATGAATAAAATGTGAACCACCATCAGTCATTAAGTATCTAGGGACTCCAAACCTCGAAAAAATAACTTCTTTAAGCATCTTAATAGAGGTGTTATGATCAGCACTACTAGTTGGAATAGCTTCTACCCACTTAGTAACATAATCAACGGCAACTAAAATATGTGTATATCCATTAGAGGCAGGAAAAGGTCCCATATAATCAAAGCCCCAAACATCAAATGGTTCAATAACAAGAGAATAATTCATAGGCATTTCTTGACGTCTACTAATATTACCTATTCTTTGACATTCATCACAAGACAAAACAAACTTACGAGCATCTTTGAAGAGAGTAGGCCAATAAAAACCGGATTGCAATACCTTATGTGCAGTTATATCTCTAGCGTGGTGTCCTCCATATGGTTCGGAGTGGCACTTGCGTAGGATCTGTTCCTGTTCATGCTTAGGTACACAATGTCTAATAACACCATCTACTCCTTCTTTATAAAGGTGTGGGTCATCCCAGAAGGAATGTCATAAAAGCACTTTTTCTTTTGCTGGTATGTGAAACTAGTTGGTATAAATTTAGCAACAATGTAATTAGCATAATCAGCATACCATGGAGAAGTACGAGAAGCATTAATTACCGCTAATGTAGCGACCAGACCTCAAACAGTCTGATCTCCGTGCATCAGTGTCATCCCTGGATCGGTAATGCTGACACGCACAGTACTTGAAGGATTTATAACAGAGTAGCAATCACACACTTATAACATCGAATGTCTCAAAAGAGAACTTACTACAATAAATATGGCTTAAGGCCATCTAAACACGATAACAACGGAAGGCTTGGAAGATAAAGTGAGTCCATCAACTCCAGCGGCATCACTGAGTATAAGATCACGAGCTAAGGCACCTTACTCGTCGTCTGAAAAGTCTGCAACATGAACGTTGCAGCCGAAAACGGGTCAGCACATGGAATATGCTGGCAATGTAACACATAGAGAATAATGAACAGAATAATGCTATCACTACATGCATATATGGCTGGTGGAAAGCTCTATGGTTACAGTTTTGCATAAAGCCATTTTTTTCCCTACAACAAAGGAATAAATTTTATTTAACTATCATGGTGGTTGTTAAACTTGAGAAAGTTCCTCCAACTCAATCCCAATTAAGCATCATCATTAACGCAATAAAATTCAAATTAAGTAACATGATGAGATTCACATGATAATCCAGATACTAGATACTCAAAACGTCCATAACCGGGGACACGGCTAACCATGATTAGTTTGTACACTCTGCAGAGGTTTGCACACTTTTTCCCGCAAGACTCGATCTCCTCCGTTGGAATTCTGGCACTACATGGTGTTTGAGAAACGGATGACCGAGACACAGTCTTTCAGAAGCATTAACTCTTTACTCTGGGTAGACAGTACCAACCTACATCCCCTACATCTGCTAGTCTACCACTGAAAGAGGTCACACAACATAATCAACTATGCTAGAGCCCATAATAGCTTGCGGCTGCACACGGAAGTTTCTAGCATGAATAATCTCATGATCCCTTTGAGCCTGGGTGGCGGTCCATAGGAGAATCACACGGTACCCCAGGATTTCCAAAAATACAGGCAACACTGGGTTCCCCAGGTGCCTCAATCCACCCAGATGTGAATTTAAGTTGCCACCTTAAGTAAACCATAAATTAACAATCTCACATCTGTCATGGATACACTCACCCAATCCACGTCTACTAGCATAGCACGGCGATATAAGCAAACATAGAAGTAACTCCCAAAGGTTTGATAATAAACAGGTAATAGGTATTACCTCATCTACTTCCCAAAACCCACATATTAAATCAGATCCTAATCATGCAATTGTTTGAGGATAGATCTAATGCAATAAAAATGGATAGTAAAGAGGTATGATCAAAGTGTTACTTGCTTTGCTAATGATTTGTGAAACCTAGAGACTTGTAGTAGCAAGCGGTGCACTCCGGGTACTCTATCGCAAACAAACAAACATACAATAAGCACTCATCTAATGCACGGGTAAAACTCAAATAAGAGATCTAACCAGATAGTTCAACTTAAGAACTCCGGTTTGCAAAAAGAATCAAATCAAACGAAGCAACGAAAGTCAAACGACCAAAGAAACAAGCTTCGATTACTAATCTAGACCTAAGTCAAATTTTATAGTAGCGAAAAATTGTTTGAGTTGGTTAAACGGAAAGATGGTTTCGAGACGAAACTCTAGCGCTTGAATCGCCTGATTCCAATAAACGAGCGAAAAGTTATACTAAAAAAATCGGATCAGAAATCGCGATCGAGAAAAACAAAAACGAACGAACAGGCTAACGAACGAATGTTCGCTGTCTTCGGCTAAACGACGAAAGCCGTTTGTTAAAATGAACGTACGGACGAACATCCATTAAATAACTAAACCGAGAAAACCGACGAACCGATCTAAAAAAACGGATCTAGGGTTCTTTAAAAAACCAATCGGGTTTTATAAAAAAAACGGTTGCGGCTACCTCAGGTCCGACAAGGTCTCTGGCGAGGAGGCGGCGGCGGTGGCAACCGGCGACACGGGGCGCGGCGGCGGCGGCGGCTAGGGTTTCGGCGGTGGTAGGCTGGGCTGGCGATGTGGGGTTCAGGCGGCGGGGCGGCGCGGCTTATAAAGGCCCTCGGGGCAGAGTCCTGCTCGGGTACGGCCCGTCGTCGGTTTCTCTTTTTTTTAAAAAAATCTAACCTACAGAAAAATAAAGAAGAAAAAAAAATACTAAACGGACTCCAAAAATCCTGAAATAAATTTTCTCCGTCCTATAAAAATAAGCCGGACAAGATGAACATTTATTTGGGCCTAAAATGCAATGTTGAAAAACACATATTATTCCTAATTCAAATAAAATAGCAATAAAACTCCGAAATAAAATCTTATTTGATATTATTATTAAATCTCCAATATTTCTTTATTTTGGGGAAGTCATTTTATTCCCCCTCTCTTATTTTTATTATAGAAATATTCAAAGATAAAATAATTAAAATCAAATGATCCTATTTTCAAAATTTGAGAAAACTCAAATATGAAAATAACGAAATCCCCAACTCTCTCCGTGGGTCCTTCAGTTGCCTGAAATTTCTAGGATCAAGCCAAAATGCAATAAAATATGATATGCAATGATGATCTAATGTATAACATTCCAAATTGAAAATTTGGGATGTTACAAACCTACCCCCCTTAAGATGAATCTCGCCCTCGAGATTCGGGTTGGCTAGAAAATAGGTGAGGGTGGTCCTTCAATATGTCTTCCTCTCGTTCCCAGGTGGCTTCATCTTCGGTATGGTGGCTCCACTGAACTTTGCAAAACTTGATAACCTTGCTGCGCGTGGCTCGGCTGGCAAACTCGAGAATCTTTGGTTTCTCCTCATAGGTAAAATCACTATCCAACTGAATCGCTTCCAGTGGCACTATATCTCTTAGAGGTATATCGGCCATCTCTGTGTGGCACTTCTTCAACTGGGAAACGTGGAACACATCATGAACTCCTGACAAACCTTCGGGCAATTCTAGCTTGTAAGCAACTTCTCCCATACACTCCATAACTTTGTATGGTCCCACAAAACATGGCGCTAACTTTCCCTTAACTCCAAAACGCTTAACTCCGCGAAGTGGGGACACTCGAAGATAAACCCTATCTCTGACTTCGTAAACTGTCTCCTTGCGTTTAGAATCCGCATAGCTGTTTTGCCTAGACTGGGCTACCTTGAGCCTATCGCGAATTAGCTTAACCTTCTCTTCCGACTCTTTAATCAAATCTGGTCCAAACAACTGACGGTCTCCAACTTCATCCCACAACAATGGTATCCTGCACCTCCTTCCGTACAAAGCTTCGAAAGGGGTCATCTTCAGACTAGATTGATAACTGTTGTTATAAGAGAACTCTGCATATGGCAAGTTGTCGTCCCAACTAGATCCATAATCTAGCGCACAAGCTCTCAGCATGTCCTCCAGAATCTGATTGACTCTCTCGGTCTGTCCATCTGTCAGTGGATGAAAGGCTGTGCTGAACTCTAGCATGGTACCCAAAGTTTCGTGCAACTGATTCCAGAACTTTGAGGTAAACTGGATTCCTCTATCAGAAACAATGGTCCTCGGAACTCCATGCAGACATACGATCCTGGTCATGTATATCTTTGCCAACTTAGCACTTGTATAAGTGGTGTTCACTGGGATGAAAAGAGCTACCTTCGTCAAACGATCGACTAAAACCCATATTGAGTCATAGCCTGAACGAGTCCTGGGGAATCCCGTGATAAAATCCATGCCTAGATTATCCCACTTCCATTAGGGTATCGGCAATGGCTGTAGCAACCCTACTGGCTTCTGATGCTCTGCCTTCACTCTCTGACATACATCACAAACTGCTACATACTCCACAATATCCTTCTTCATTCCGGTCCACCAAAAAATGTCCTTCAAATCCAAATACATCTTGGTACTTCCTAGGTGAATCGAATAAGGCAAATCATGGGCCTCTTGTAAAATCAACTTCCTAATCTCCGGGACATTAGGCACATAAACGCAGTCCTCAAACCATAAGGTATCATGCTCATCTGTCACGCCCCCGATTCAATCGTACACTAACCATGCACGCAAATGTGTACGATCAAGATCAGGGACTCATGGGAAGATATCACAACACAACTCTAAAAATAAAATAAGTCATACAAGCATCATATTACAAGCCAGGGGCCTCGAGGGCTCGAATACAAGTGCTTGAACATAAACGAGTCAGCGGAAGCAACAATATCTGAGTACGGACATAAGTTAAACAAGTTTGCCTTAAGAAGGCTAGCACAAGCTGGGATACAGATCGAAAGAGGCGCAGGCCTCCTGCCTGGGATCCTCCTGAACTACTCCTGGTCGTCGTCAGCGGCCTGCACGTAGTAGTAGGCACCTCCAGTGTAGTAGGAGTCGTTGTCGATGGTGGCGTCTGGCTCCTGGGCTCCAGCATCTGGTTGCGACAACCAGGTAGAATGGAAAGGGGGAAAAGTGGGAGAAAAGCAACCGTGAGTACTCATCCAAAGTACTCGTAAGCAAGGATCTACACTACATATGCATGGGTATATGTGTAAAAAGGAAATATCGGTGGACTAAACTGCAGAATGCTAGAATAAGAGGGGGATAGCTAGTCCTATCGAAGACTACGCTTCTGGCAGCCTCCGTCTTGCAGCATGTAGAAGAGAGTAGAATAAAGTCCTCCAAGTAGCATCGCATAGCATAATCCTACCCGGCGATCCTCCCCTCGTCGCCCTGTGGAAAAGCGATCACCGGGTTGTCTGTGGAACTTGTCTGGGTGTGTTTTATTAAGTATCCAGTTCTAGTTGTCATAAGGTCAAGGTACAACCCCGGGTCGTCCTTTTACCGAGGGACACGGCTATTCGAATAGATCAACTTCCCTGCAGGGGTGCACCACATAACCGAACATGCTCGATCCCTCTGGCCGGACACACTTTCCTGGGTCATGCCCGGCCTCGGAAGATCAACACGTCACAGCCCTACCTAGGCATAACAAAGAGGTCAGCACGCCGGTCTAACTCCTATGGCGCAGGGGTCTGGGCCCACCGCCCATTACACACCTGCACGTTGTGAGGGCGACCGGAAGCAGACCTAGCCTCCCTAATACAAGAGCATGCGTTCCAGTCCAATCCGGCGCGCGCCGCTCAGTCGCTGACGTCAAGAAGGCTTCGGCTGATACCACGACGTCAAGTGCCCACAACTGTTCCTGCGTAGTTGGTTAGTGCATATAGGCCAATGGCCAGACTCAGATCATATACCAAGATCTCAAGCGTGTTATTATGAAGTAACCACGGACGCCGACCAGGGCCAGGCCCAACTCTCTCCTAGGTGGTCTCAACCTGCCCTGTCGCTCCGCCACAATGTAACAGTCAGGGGCCGTCGGGAACCTAGGCCCACCTCTACCGGGATGGAGCCACCTGTCCTTTCAGCCCCCATATCTAAATCACTTGCGGGTACTCAACGAGCCAACCCGACTTTAGTCACCAACTGTATAGTATGTATATATGTATAGTATATACCCGTGATCACCTCCCGAGTGATCACGACCCGATAGTATAGCAAGGCAGACTTACAAGAATGTAGGGCCAATGATGATAAACTAGCATCCTATACTAGGCATTTAGGATTGCGGGTAAGGTATCAATGACTATAGCAACAATGACAGGCTATGCAACAGAATAGGAGTAATCGAACAGTAACATGCTACACTACTCTAATGCAAGCAGTAGAGAGAAGAATAGACGATATCTGGTGATCAAAGGGGGGCTTGCCTAGTTGCTCTGGCAAGGAGGGGTCATCAACTCCGTAGCCGAACCGGGGGGGGGGGTCGACGACAGTCTCGGGGTCTACCAGAAAGAAGTAACGAAAGGGGAACACAATAAATAACAGAGCAATCAAAGCATCACAAAGCATAGCATGGCAATACATGATGCTAGAGGTGACCTAACACATTAGTAGATGATACCAGCGAAGGGGGGAAACATCCGGGAAAGTATTCTCGATGTTTCACATTCTCGGACGGATAAACTAGAGGGGGATTGTTGCATGTTCACTATGCTAGAGACGTGTGGCGGACGAACGGGCTATGTATCCGGATTCGTCTCGTCATTCTGAGCGACTTTCATGCACAAAGTATTTGCATCCGAGTTACGGTTTATTTTCTATGATTTATTAAAGTTTTTTGCATTTTTGCAATTTATTTAATTAATTAACTCAAACATTATCCAGAACAGTGAAAGGTGATGTCATCATGACATCACCATGACATCAGTAGGTCAAACCCAGCTAACTAGAGTCAAACATGGCCCGTGGGTCCAGTGGGACCCACCTGTCATAGACTAACATGTAATTAGGGTTTAATTAAGCAGGATTAATTAAATTAGATTAATTAAGTTAATTATTAAGTAATTAATTATTATTATCTTATTATTATTTATTTTCCCTTCCTTTTCTTCTTCTCTTTTTCGTTCAAAAAAAGGGTCGGGCCCCAGTGGTGAGTGACACACGCCACTGCTGGGCACCCCGTAACGGGCTAATGGGTGCGGGTTATCCCCCGGTTGGCCCCGGGCACCGGTCGGGGCGGAGGAGAGCGCCGTCCAGGGTGGCCAGGGAGTGCTGGGCGCAGCTGGGGGAGGTAGCGGGCGGCAGGAGGAGTGGAGGCAGCCGTGTGGGAAGACCAGAGCGGTGCGATGGAGTAGTCGGCGACGGCAGCGCAGCAGAGATGAAACAGCGGCGGCGGCGACGGTTGCGGCAGCACGGGAGCACCAAGGCAAGGCGCATGGCACGCAGGCCAGTAGTGGGGGGGGGGGGTGGCCATGGCGAGTGCGCGGTGCAGGCGAGCAGGCGACGGGCAGCGCGGTGACCGGGTGAGGCGAGGGGGAGCTCATGGGGTAGTTGTAGGGTTCGGGGGTAGCGGTGCTTGGGGAGGAAGACGAGGATGGCCGCGTTGACAGAGACGACAACGACGATGGAGTCCGGCGAGCGGCTTAAGAAGGAGACGAGGAGGCCTCGGGGATCAGGGCGACATGGTCCAGCGGTGTCGAGGTCGGTGGAGCACGTCGGGGAGGAGGCGAGGCAGTCCGGCACGACGAGGCGACACGGTTCTCGAGGGCGTCAACGGGATCCCGATCCAGATCAGATCGAGGGGGAGTGGACTGAGAGGGGGGGGGGGGAGTGGGGAACATGGGTTAGGGTTCGGTGGGAGTGGGGGGTTAAGTAGGGGTCGGTTGGGCCTGTCGGGTGGCCTGGTTGCCCAGTTGGGCCGAACGGCCAGGGGGTGGTCTCCTTTTGTTAGTCTTGCTTTATTTTTATCTTCCTTTTTCTGTTTTCTTTTATTTCTTTAATACTTTCATATTAAATTTTAGCTTTTATAAAATGTGTAGGTTGCACCTAAAATAGTATTAGTAATAATGCCACTACCAGAATTAACTTGGCACTTAAAATAAAATAGTTTGTAATCGTTTATTTTTAAAAGCCTTTAAATAATTGTTCTTGCTACTGTTTTATTCATTTTAGAGTATTTAAACATTTTATAAAAGTGTGGTTTCTCCACCATAATTACCTATGCATTATTTGGCACAACCCGAACATTTTAGTTTTAATATTTGAAAACCTTTACTGTTTGACTATAATTTAAATTTGAATTTGAATCGAATTTCGAACTAACGTGAGATTAGCAACTATAACCGAGGTGACGTGGCATCATTAATAGAGGTTTACTATAGCTTAATTATCCGGGCGTCACAATTCTCCTCCACTACGAGAAATCTCGTCCCAAGATTTAGGAGGGGAGTAAGGGGACGGGATTTGGTTACGAAATTCTAACAGGTCTTCTCGGTCTTCATTGTCCTCCTTGAAGAGGTCGATCCATTACGTTGATGTCTTCATTTCTCTGTTTTAGGTCATCATGATGAAGTCGTGATCCTTTCTTCGGAGTTTTCATTGTACATATGAAGGACAAGGGGTAACTTCGGAAAAACGGACCTCCGAAAGGCTAACTATCTGGTTGATAACATCGGGGATGGTGGCGGAAAGTAACTCCTGAATGGAAACTTAAGACAATATCGAGAGCAAAGTAAGTAGGTTCCATGAGAAGTTTCGAGCGGGTAGGCAATCGTTCGATGCCTGCTACAGGGCATGAAAGGGGTTCAGAGCAACAGGGATAAGCATTGTGTCTGATACCAGAATTGATGATCTCTCGGAAGGTGGCTCATGAATTACATACGAGGCCACGCGCGAGGAACAACCTTGGGAACATGGGGTGTATAGGAGAGTCAGGTTTTGATCCTATGGAACTGTGGGTTATGGGCCCACCATGTGTGTTAAAGTAGGAAGGGCGGTGACATCTTGCATGATCATGTATGCAAGGCATGTCAGAAGGTAGCCGGTCAGTTATGCCGGCAACAACATCGGTACCAAGGGCGAGGGACGAAGAGAACCATTCTCCTGCTCGTTGAACGAGGCGGACCAATATGCAAAGTTCTCGTCCATCAGTGGTTACCAGAATGTCATCAACAATAGTAACAGGGTCTTACTGACACGATTGTACACCTATGTGTTTACATAAGCAGGAGAATATTACTGCTTAGATCATATAGACCTCAAGAAAGGTTAAACCAAACAATCTAAAGGATAATGTGTTTATCAAATTAAATAGAACAATGGAAAGGAAAATGTGTTTAAACACATATTTCAGGGGTATATCCTTCCCAAGGACAAACAGAGCATGATATCCATGACAGGATAGAAGTAGAAAACCATTTAGGTAAGGGGAGAGGAATTTCATGACATTACCCAAACAACAGTGTTTGAATAATTGATAAGGAAATTAGCATTGTTCTTCAAATGTTCTTATTGATGACATGATTACTACATACATGCTTCGAGATAGCATTGACATGGTCTTATGGCAAAGATCGGACTTTGGATACACAAAGGATCCACCAGGAACAACTTATAAAATAAGTCCTATGATTTCCTCATGGAAGAATGGATAATCTTGCTGAAGGAATCTATATCAATAGGGTCTCCGGCCATGTGTGCTAGGCACGACATCACCTTACAGGGTCACGTAAAGACCAATGTTATAACTCTTGGAAATATGTTCCAACCATCATATCTGACTGAGATTCAGATCTGATTGGCGTTAGGATACCTCATACTCAAGATTCCTGAGAAGAAAAGGTGCAACGCAAATTGACGAGATGACATGATAAGATTCTCGGGAAATGAACTATGGAAGCAAGTTCCAAAACAAGAGTTCATCAGTAAACCAACAATAGGATGAGGAGGTGGCTGATGGAATCAGCGACAATTCATCAAGGTTTCCAAAAAGACATATTTCCACAATTATGTGAACAAGGAGAAAACATTTGTCAGATCGAACAGTACAATATAATGATGTATGTTCGAGGAAAACATCCAGAGTTAAACATTGGTTGAACGGTGCACTCGAAATATGGGCTGGGTTGCATGACCAACGTTGGGATGGCGATTTAGCAACTAGCACACTAAATTGGAATAGTTGTCCATTATCTCAGAAGCAATAGGGTTTCTAGGAATATTAAATTCTCACAATAGAGTTCACTTATTGGTATTCCAGTTGGAACACAGGGACCAAGAGAAGGATGGTGATGATGAGAAGGATCACAATACAAAGAATATTATGAGGTGGAGCAATTCTCTCAACATCCTCAACATAATCAGATGGTAATACTCCAAGGTAGAACATATCATAAGCTAGATAGCAAGGAAATCAAGATACAACAAAAAAACATGAACACGTTTGTGTTGGGAAAGGCAAGAATGTGGTCGATGATAACAGAAATCATCGAGGGGCAATGATGGTATTTCTCATCCTGAATTCGACAACAACTTGGAAGAAGTCAAATTGTTGACAATGATCACGACAAATTTGTCGAGAGGTTTCAAGAAGATGTAATCGATCGACGAGGACATCAAGTCAAAGAAATGATGAAAGCGAAAGGTCTTTGGAACCACGGGTAGGACACAAACTCGTAATCAAGTTTGCTGTTCAAGGAGAAGTGGTATGACGAGGAAGATCGACGCAAGGTTAGTTCATCGTCGAAATTTGTGCTCCGGAAAGAAGGACCAGGTAGCACAACAAAATTTAGCACAATTAAGATATAGCCGATCATGCTAGGAATGACTTGAAGAATTATTAAACTCTTAAGCAATGAAAATTACTTAGAGTTATTGAATCGGAGTGCGGAATCGATTCACTTATCAGTGTTCTCAAGTGAAATAACTCAGAACCAGGGGGAAATCTCAAATGGTGAGAAGCAATACTAGATGAAGACTCATAGGAAGCAACACAGTTCTTTGATATTCTCGAGATACTGGAGGGTATTACTCGAAGGAAGATCGACATAGGGGTGGCGGGGATGTATGATCTGAAGAAGACAAGTGTTTTTCACTTGCTTGAGAAATGGAATCAAGTGGAAAATATGGTCGGAACCACGATTGCAAAGGATCAATTCACAGATTCTAGATGATATTATATCAAGGAAATAGTTATTATTACAAGAAGCTTCCAGTATAGGATCTACATCGTGTCCATGGGCATGAACACAATGGTTCAAGGTCAACTCCCACCTCCTCAACGCATAACCTTCCATTCACTTCTCATTTTTTGAAGAAGTTGTAATGTTTAAATTTTATCTAGCAAAACACCAGAAGAGTATGAATCATGATAGCTCTCAGGTTTACCCAGATCTGGGAAGGCATAGGTTCAACCCTTAGGGGTATCTTGGGAAAATATACCACAAGCTTCAATAGTAAATAACACAAGCTCAATAGTAGAGCATGGGTGACAAAAGGAGAGGGTACAATTACCGAAGGCATTATGTATCAGGGAAAGAACTTCTCGAGGTTTTTGTATACGAAGGACACTGTCAAATGATATTTCGACAAAGGATCTGACGATCCATAGCGGAGCTGATGTGAGTATCAGCACACAAATAGAGGAAGAAACAATGCGAAGTCATTGGTTATAGAAGCAACTGACTAATTCAAAGCTCACATGTAAAGGAATTATGATTTCCCAATCAAAGGATCAGAAGCAAACACTCTGATTAGGGATGGATAAGTTGAGTAACCTTAGGGGTAAAATCAACAACAATTTGATTAGTCGAGATCCAGCTCATGCTTAAAATGACATCTGAGCCGAAAGGATGAATTCTAGCATCTGATTGAGGATTGCGAGCATTCGTAACATATTGAATCAATAGACTCAAAATGATAGTGACAAAGGCTGCCAATAAGATTACTATACTTATGGGATTAACCATAAGGCAAGCAGGCAAGAATTTCAAGAGCAATAGGATGCTGAGGGTTTTCGGAAGATCGAATGGCATTTTGAAGACTTGTGTGAAATACGTGAATCAACTGGGGATGAGCGGATACTCGGTAAGTGTGAGAATTATCCGTAGGGATATTCAGGTGGCAAAGAACTGCAAGGCAGTAGGCACAAAGTATTCTCGGAACATTAGAGAGAATTTAGGGGCATCTTGTAAGAATGGCAGGTGTATGCAGTTATCCATAAGGATATAAAAGTGGCAGGGAATTTGCAAAGGCGGTGGGCTCAAGTGCCTCAGAAGAACATCGTAGAGTATTTTCGAAATCTTCTGGCACAGCAGACGATCATCTGTGATAAGGGGCTCTCCGGGAGGAAGTAGTTACGAGAACCTACAGTCAGAGTTAGTAAACTCATTTAAACTCGAATATAAGAGAGATTCAGAGCTCCCAGAGTATAGGTCGAGGAATAAAAGATCCTAATACCACCCAATGGCGACGTGGTCCCATGGGCCGCACAGCCATGTTAGCAAAACAGTTTTCATTGACTAGACTCAACTTCGGCCAAGGAGTGTGGAAGGGGGATTCCTACAGGCAGTCGACTCTGATACCAACTTGTGACACCCCCGATTCAATCGTACACTAACCATGCATGCAAATGTGTACGATGAAGATCAAGGACTCACGGGAAGATATCACAACACAACTCTAAAAATAAAATAAGTCATACAAGCATCATATTACAAGCCAGGGGCCTCGAGGGCTCGAATACAAGTGCTCGAACATAAACGAGTCAGCAGAAGCAACAATATCTGAGTATAGACATAAGTTAAACAAGTTTGCCTTAAGAAGGCTAGCACAAACTGGGATGCAGATCGAAAGAGGCGCAAGCCTCCTGCCTGGGATCCTCGTGAACTACTCCTGGTCGTCGTCAGCGGCCTGCACGTAGTAGTAGGCACCTCCAGTGTAGTAGGAGTCATCATCGAAGGTGGCGTCTGGCTCCTGGGCTCCAGCATCTGGTTGCAACAACCAGGTAGAATGGAAAGGGGGAAATGAGGGAGAAAAGCAATTGTGAGTACTCATCCAAAGTACTCGCAAGCAAGGATCTACACTACATATGCATGGGTATATGTGTAAAAAAGGCAATATCGATGGACTGAACTGCAGAATGCCAGAATAAGAGGGGGATAGCTAGTCTTATCGAAGATTACGCTTCTGGCAGCCTCCGTCTTGCATCATGTAGAAGAGATGTCAGGACCCCGGTCCTATGCCACACCGATCTAGCATGTAACACCTCATATCACTTTGCGGCCTCACGCATGGTATTCCCATGGGTGTTGCCTTACCAGGCCCGGGACCGTTTGCGCCTTTTGGCTCACATATATGATAGTGTTGCTAGCATCCATATGACAAAGAACCTGAGCTGACATGGCTAGTCGTAAACCCAAAGTGGCACTAACTTACAGGGACAGGCATACATGACCCAACAACGCACGTGTCGGTCATTAGTGAGTGAATCCGGGCTGTAGCAACTGGGCTAGCAGGACTCCGGTAAACCGGGCTATATCAGGCTAACAGGACTTCGGTAGACACCATGTGACATTTCCCCGAAGGGACAGACACAGGAACGAAGAGGGACACATGCTGGCAAGCCTAAGTGTTCCGGAGCAGTAGCAAGCTACCAGGGCTCAGTGGAAGCACTAGGAGACATTTCCAGGTAAGAGAGACTACCAAGGATAAACAACTAGATAGTCAGATCCCGCACATACCAAGCATTTCAGTAACATACACACAATATGCTCGATATGTGCAAATACAACATGGCATCACAACATGTCTCTACAACTCAAGTATTTATTCAACAGGCTCCGAGGAGCGAGATATTACAAACATGGGTCTCATGACCCAACAATCATAGCATACAAGTCAAAGCACAAGCGGCAGCATAACATGTTTGAGTACAGACATCTACAAATGAAAAAGGCTGAGAAGCCTGACTATCTACCCGATCCTGCCGAGGGCACAAGATCGTAGATGAGGTAGCAAGCTAAACGTCGAAGTCCAAGCAGAACTACTAGCGAGACTAAAGTCTCTCTACAAAAACATAAAATAGGCAAACGTGAGTACAAATGTACCCAACAAGACTAACATCAGAACTATCTACATGTGCATCATTATCAACAAAGGGGATGGTGGGGTTTAACTACAACAAGCCAGCTTTGACTCGGTGGCTATCCTGAACTATGACTGCAAGTAACTCTTTTGAGGTGGCGCACACGAGTCCACATATTCACCATATCAATACACCACTGTGGATCCGCTCCCGTCTCCCTATGAGAATGCCATCCATAGCACTCACGCTTATCTTGCGTATTTTAGAGTATCCACTTTCACTTGTCTATGAACTGTACAGGCAACCCAGAAGTCCTTTACCGCGGACAGGGCTATTCGAATAGATGATGTTAACCCTGCAGGGGTGTACTTCTTCACACACGCTCTCACCACTTATCGCCGTTTACATGACATGTACTCGGCAACCTTCAAGCGGAAGCCCAGCAAGGGTGTCGGCCATGACCTACCTAAACACTCAAGTCTCTAGTCCAGGTTTATCGCCTATTCAGGTTCCATCCACAGGGAGTCCGGCCGAAGTTTCCACGTACAGCCCCGAAAGATGTGTGCAGGGTTCCCGAGACACCAAACGGGCGCCCGGTACACCATGCCACATGCCTACCGCATCACAGCCCACCCCTCGGGTCAGCGCTGTGCACGGCCTCCAGCATACTACAAACACCAGAAACTACTTCGAACTCCTGGCCAGAGGAGAAGGGTGATTAAGAAGCCGAGAGGGTCCATTGGTTTCGGGCCCAATGCGTGGTAGTAGCTGTTTCATGGATCACAAACACAGAAGTCAGTTCCTCAGGACGGCTTCAATGAGACAACCCACCATGTACTCCTACATGGCCTCTCACCGCTACGTTTACCAAATCATGTTCACACACTTAGCTCACACATAGTAGGACATGTTCATCACTATTCCAATTCATTCCCGATGAATCAGACCTGACACAACTCTAAGCATAGCAGGCATGATAGACAAGCATGAATGAGTAGGCACAACAGGGCTCAAACAACTCCTACTCATGCTAGTGGGTTTCATCTATTTACTGTGGCAATGACAGGTCATGCAGAGGATAAGGGGGTTCAGCTACCGCAGCAAGTAACAGATGAATCGTTGTTGTCCTAATGCAGTAAAAGAGAGCAGGAGCAAGAGAGCAGGATTGTATCGGAATGAACAAGGGGGTTTTGCTTGCCTGGCACTTCTGAAGATGATATAACTCTTCATCGGTGTCATCGAACTCATCGTCGGAACACGTCTAACGAGAGGGAACAAGCACCGACAAACAATGAAGAAACACAATCAATGCAATGCAACAATATGATGCATGAATGTGACATGGCAATATGCTGTGATTCGAGCTAATGCAACTATCAACAAGTTAAATCGAGTTGGTTTGAATCTAAGATTCAAATTCAAACTCCATATATGACATTTCAAATGCCATTAATTCAACTGGTTGTATACAAAAACTTTAAGTTGTTCAAACATGCATGATAATGACATAAACAGATTGTTTGGATTTTTCTGATCATTTTTCATATATAATTTATTTCATTTGGAGTTACGGTAGAATTTCTATGATTTTTAGAAGTTTTGGACATTTTTTGAAATTTCCTGAATAAGATTAAATCCAGAAAATACTTTATTGTGTTAGCATCGCGTCACTGTGACGTCATTGAGTCAACGGGTCAACCCAGGTCAAACTGACCGGTGGGGGCCCGCGTTTCAGTGGCTAACTAAACTAACCTAGTTTAATTAGCGCTAATCTAGGTTAAACTAATTAGGTTTAAACCTAAACTAGGTTAATTAGCCGGGCGGGGCCTGCATGTCATAGACCCAGGGGAGATCAAACCCCTGGTCAACCGGGCTTAAAACGCCGGTGGCTCATCGCCGGTGACAGCAGGCGCGGCGGGGGCTCGGGTTTCGCCCTCCGGCGACCAAAAGGAGGGCGGAGGGACGTTGCATGCTGCTGGGAGTGCTCCGCATCTCCCTGTGCAAGCGGGAGGGGCTCCGACGGCCGGAGTTGAGCACGACGTCGACTTTGGCGGTGACCGGAGTTCGGACGCACTTAGAAACGAGGCTGCGGCCGTGGGGTGGCGTGCTTGGCTCCTACGGCACCTACGCGGCGCGGTGAGCACATAGGTGTGCTCGGTTAGGAGTTGCGGTGGCCGTGCGCACGGCGGTGACACGGTTCGGTCTCACGCAAGATGGCGACTACAGCGTGCAAACGAGACAGGGAAGAGGAGGGTTCGCGGGAGGAGCTCACGGCGGAGATGAAGAGCAGGTCAGCCAGCTCGGGGGAGGCCGGAGCTGAGTAGGGCGGCGAAGCGGATCTCCGGCGACCCAAGGTTGAAGAAGGCGACATGGATGGTGTTCGAGGGCGTCCAGCGCTGCACGGGCCGGTGATGACAAAGAGGGAAACGAGACGGAGCTCTTGGGCAGCTCGGGGCGTCGTAGGGACGGCGATGGTCGCGGCAACGGCGAGCGGCAGTGATGGTCGCGCTCGGTGGCTGTGCGTGAGAGAAACAGAGAAGGGAGAGAGAGCAGCAGAGGAGGAGGGGGTCCAGAGAGAGAGGGGCGGTCAGGGGGGTGTTGTGGCGCTCGGGGCCGTCTCCAGCAGCAGCGACAAGCAGGAGCTGGCGAGCGCGTGTGCGCGCGCCGCGGCCACACGCCCTCCTGCCTACTGGCAGAAGGTTAGGGGTGACTGGCGCCTGGGCCTCGTGGGTTTGCTGTCCACTGGGCCGGCTAGGTAAGCCCAGGTAAATCTCTCTCTCTTCTCTGTTTTCTATTTTCTTTTTTGCAATTTGTTTTGGGTTTAGTTTTAACACCAAACCATTTTATAAAATCCTGAAAATATTTATGTGGCTAGAACTAAAATATACCAAACCACATAAAATGTTCCAGAATTATTGGACATATATTAATTATATAAAATATATATGTCCAATGCAAATAGTTATTGAATTAGTTCAAAGACCCAAAATAAATGTTTCCGAGATACCAGAAATATTGGTTTGAATTTTACCTCTTGCCAATATTTTCAGAGACTAAGAGGAACATTTTCTTGGACTTCTTTGAAGAGATTTTAATGTTGATTATTTCTGAAATGATTTACGAGGGTTTCAACTAACCTCAATTCAAATTTCATAAACATAACTATGATGAGGACATGATGAGATGCAAAGACAAACAAGGCTAATCTAGGGCTGTGACAACTGACCCCCACTAAGCAAGAATCTCGTCCCGAGATTCAAGCGTAGGGTAAGATGGAAGGGGAACGCAAACTAAAACAAACTTCATGATCCAGGTGGCACTTCATAATAACGTTGATTTGATCGCAATCATTGTCTCGATGTCTTGCCCCGAGAACTGCAACTAACATGACAAAGAGAGGAAAGAGAAAACTCTAGAAGGATCGATCTTATCGAAGATCGAACAACTCAGGATCAACTCATCGAGCGAGACGCTGAAACAACTCTCGAGCTGGGACACGAAGCATACGTCCAGAGGGATGGAGTGAAACAGATGACGAGGGATCGCTAGGTAGTCAACAAATCCACACTTAAGAAGGTGTTGAACGGTTGTCAACGTAGCGAGGGGTTGAGTTTCCATGACACCGTAGCGAGACATCTTAGAGGAGGTGACTCATAGAATTGTTACCTTAAGCGGCAAAAAGAATTACTTTTGATTCAGAAATCATTGAAACTCTTTGTACCAACCTAAGGCAAATCACAACAATCGCTTGGCGGAGTGCGAAGGAATGACATGCCAGACTAGAATGGATGATGTGGATTACCTTGTTGAAGACAATGCAAGGAATGATTCTGGTAACTAGGGAGGAACCCCATCAATAGAGAGTGAATCCACTATTGAAAATTTTATAGCATAACCGAGAAAACTGAGAGCAATCCCGGATAATGCCTATGATAGCACCTAGTGCTTGAGCGTGCTCCCAAGAACTTGAGCATTACCATATTCATCAAGGTTTTACCAATATCCGTGATAGGGATCCTGGCAACACAACATACTACCATGATGAATAGCGATGGATGATGCAGATGCAAAGGAAGATAACACCTTCTCAGATTTCACCTTAGTGAGGCCAAGGAATCAAAATCCGGATGACCGACCGAGAGACATTTAGCACTCCGCTTCTAATGTTCTCCTTGATGTGCTAGCATAACCCATTTAATAAAATGGTTTGATATCTAGAACATCAAGTAACAGGTCGGACTTCGGGAGCTCAAGAATCCATAAGGAATAGCTACAGAAGTAAATCTTGCGAGGTCCTTATGGGGAGGTGGCCAACTTCCTCAATCAAGATACTACAATAACAGGTCTTCCGGCTGGGTGTGTTGGCCATGGCATCCACTTTACCAGGTTAAAGAGAGGCCAATATTATAGTTCTTCAGAAAAGTTCTAACCATCATAACTGCCTGAGATTCAGATCTGGTTGGTGTTAGAATTTCCAGACTCGTCAAGTCTAGAAGAAAAATGAAAGTTTGCAACACAAATCAACGAGATGATGTTACGAGATTCTCGGGAAATGAACTATGGTAGTAAGCTCCAAAAAATGAGCTCGTTCTGCTACAAACATGTGAACACGTTGTCCCAGACAAGCATGGCCACGTAGTAGTCTTAAAATTAAACACTACCGAGTTCAGGTGGGGAACCATCATCGAGGATATCGAAGTCCTTGCATAAGGTATACTCTTAAGAAGGAACTTCTTCTCCTTGAACAAATCAATCAGTGGCTTGGTGTGCTAGGAATACATATAGAATGAAGATGATCAGTCTATCAGACCACAGAATACTTCGCACGTTTGCATGACTGATTTGGAATGATTCCAAGGAAGCAACATTGACTTTCTCGAATTCACGGTGGCAACTTGCATCAAATGCACATGAATTTAAGGGAGTCACTTCTTTCATCCAAACATATGCTTCATGAACGAAACATGAAGACATTGCGTATAAAGTTTCCAACACTAGGTTAATGTTCGACACGAATCATGGAGGAGATAAGGATATTGTCGATGGGCTCAACAACAATCCATCCAGGTTTACATATAATTGGAGTTCCACAATTATGTGAACAAGCTGATAGCATTGGTTAGACCCAAAGAGTATAATGGTGTATGCTCGAGGGATCAACCACGAGTAAGACAACATTACGAATATCGTTGGTTCTGATTTGACTTGACGATAGCCCATGCTCAAATCAAAGATTGGTTAAGATAATAGATCCAACAACTGATCACAGGAACCAATCGATGAAGATATCATCTTTCTTCAACATACACATACAAAGATATCCCTTAAAATGAACTAAGTCGGCAAGCTTTTATCTTCCAACTCTCCAAGTTGTTGTTTACCTTAACCAACTAGATCAGGGTATCCCACACGGATTCTTGGAGAAAGGGTGGTTCATAGAGAAACCAACTTGATCACGAGCTCAACATAGCGGTCAGGTGACGAACTGGTGATACTTCCGAGAAGATATTCGGAAAATCACGAACCATCGATATGTTACTAAGCTCAAGAACAATCTTGCTTTTTAGGGCAAGACAATATGATCAATAGAGCGAGGGATTGATACAATCCTAACTCATTGATCGGAGAGTGCACCAAAAATAAGGACTAGGCAGCACGATCAACCTTAGGGTGATGATTCAATAATCAACACACTAAGGATGAGGTTATTGTCCATTTAAATACCAAGCAACGGAGTTGCTAGGAGTATAGATTTCACACATCACGATTCACTTGTCGGCGTACTGGTTAAGATAACACAGAGACCGAGAAATGAATAATGAGGGCAGGAAGTATCACTGTATTAAGAGTTCATAGGATGGTGTGCAATTCCCATGACATCCTTGATATAAAGATGGTAATACTCCAAGGTAGAACAAAATCAAAAGCTGGTTGGCATTTTGATCTGCGAGATACAACTACTTTGACCCAATCCTGGATATGGATGAGGTACTGGAGTTTGTTTCTCCTAGTCATTCCGGAATAGAATGGCTTGACGGACCACAAGAGTAATAGGCATCGATGAACGAATGCACGCATACTCTTGACTATTAATAGATAGACGAGGGTCAGAAGACAACTAAAGAGGAACAACTCAAGGAACATATAACTTTCTGAGTTGTGGATGCATAGATTAGTATGTGGAACCAAGTTCAACATTTCTTCTGGATAACCCATGCAGAAGGGTGGAACTGGCAGATAAACAACGTAGAATCGAGAACCCGTCAAGAGCACTCTGGTTGTGATCTTTCGGTTCGCCATAAACGGTTCATAGTATTTGTAAGAAGGGAATACCACGGACCTCGAGGACTAACGCAAAGGTTACTAATAACCTAAGGGAGCTAGCAATTACTATCAACATGAAGTAAGTAGGGTGAATTTCGGGTTCAAAACCCAGAAGTGGAATACCTACATACTAAGTGGCATCACGGGATGCTTTCGAGAATGATGGCCAGAATCATCACACTGGGAACACAAATCATGGCTAAATTACTAGGTGATACTCTAGACACCTAGGGTCATAATAATAGCTCCAACAAAAATGTTGGGGCAATGAAGTACCTCAACACACTAGTTAGTGTGGTTGATCTAGCACAAAGGAACTTCAGAACGATAAGAAGGAATTTGCAAATGCATCAGACTGTTTAGAAACCTGGGACGACTCAGACAACATAACGACTGTAAATGCTCGAAAAGATTTGAGGCATCCTACAAATTAGTGGCATAACCACTCAATCATCACAATATCAAGGTTCGGTGGCCAGCTTTGAATACACGGAAGTAGTAGGAACTGAACTGAAGCTTGGAACAATCAATCCTATAAGTCTACGGTCTAGTAACACGTGATCCTGATAGAAAGAAGAGATAGCCTAGTTCCTTAACCCCGTAGGAAAGATATGATGACTCGGATCAGAAGGGCATAAGATAAAGGGGTAAAAAGAGCCTTATGTTCCATCCCACAATCAATTCCCTTATATAACTAAAGAATTTCTAGACTCAACTTTAACCAGTTTGGCTTGGTAATCCTACAGGCAGTCAGGCTCTAATACCAACGCTGTCAGGATCCCGATCCTATGCCACACCGATCTAGCATGTAACACCTCATATCACTTTGCAGCCTCACGCACGGTATTCCCACGGGTGTCTCCTTACCAGGCCCAGGACCGTTTGCGCCTTTTGGCTCACGTATATGATAGTGTTGCTAGCATCCATATGACAAAGAACCCGGGCTGACATGGCTAGTCCTAAACCCAAAGTGGCACTAACTTGCAGGGACAGGCATACATGACCCAACAACGAACGTGTCGGTCATCAGCGAGTGAATCCGGGCTATATCAAATGGGCTAGCAGGACTCCGGTAAACTGGGCTATAGTAGGCTAACAGGACTCCGGTAGACACCGCGTGACATTTCCCCGAAGGGACAGACACATGAACGAAGAAGGACACATGCCGGCCAGCCTAAGTGTTCTGGAGCAGTAGCAAGCTACCAGGGCTCAGTGGAAGCACTAGGAGACATTTCCCGGTAAGAGAGGCTACCAAGGATAAACAACTAGATAGTCAGATCCCACACATACCAAGCATTTCAATAACATACACACAATATGCTTGATATGTGCAAATACAACATGGCATCACAACATGACTCTACAACTCAAGTATTTATTCAATAGGCTCCGAGGAGCGAGATATTACAAACATGGGTCTCATGACCCAACAACCAGAGCATACAAGTCAAAGCACAAGCGGAAGCTTAACATGTTTGAGTACAGACATCTACAAATGAAAAAGGCTGAGAAGCTTGACTATCTACCTGATCCTGCCGAGGGCACAAGATCGTAGCTGAGGTAGCAAACAAAAGTCGAAGTCCAAGCGGAACTACTAGCGAGACTAAAGTCTCTCTGCAAAAACATAAAATAGGCAAACATGAGTACAAATGTACCCAGCAAGACTTACATCAGAACTATCTACATATGCATCATTATCAACAAAGGGGATGGTGGGGTTTAACTACATCAAGCCAGCTTTGACTCGGTGGCTATCCTGAACTACGACTGCAAGTAACTCTTTTGAGGTGGTGCACACGAGTCCACATATTCACCATATCAATACACCACTGTGGATCCGCTCCCGTCTCCCTATGAGAACGCCATCCATAGCACTCACGCTTATCTTGCGTATTTTAGAGTATCCACTTTCACTTGTCTATGAACTGTACAGGCAACCCAGAAGTCCTTTACTGCGGACAGGGCTATTCGAATAGATGATGTTAACCCTGCAGGGGTGTACTTCTTCACACACGCTCTCACCACTTACCGCCGTTTACATGACATGTACTCGGCAGCCTTCAAGCGGAAGCCCAGCGAGGGTGTCGGCCATGACCTACCTAAACACTCAAGTCTCTAGTCCAGGTTTATCGCCTATTCAGGTTCCATCCGCAGGGAGTCCGGCCGAAGTTTCCACGTACAGCCCCAAAAGATGTGTGCAGGGTTCCCGAGACACCAAACGGGCGCCCGGTACACCATGCCACATGCCTACCGCATCACAGCCCATCCCTCGGGTCAGCGCTGTGCACGGCCTCCAGCATACTACAAACACTAGAAACTACTTCTAACTCCTAGCCAGAGGAGAAGGGTGATTAAGAAGCCGAGAGGGTCCATTGGTTTCGGGCCCAATGCATGGTAGTAGTTGTTTCATGGATCACAAACACAGAACTCAGTTCCTCAGGACGGCTTCAATGAGACAACCCACCATGTAGTCCTACATGGCCTCTCACCGCTACGTTTACCAAATCGTGTTCACACACTTAGCTCACACATAGTAGGACATGTTCATCACTATTGCAATTCATTACTGATGAATCAGACCTGACACAACTCTAAGCATAGCAGGCATGACAAACAAGCATGAATGAGTAGGCACAACAGGGCTCAAACAACTCCTACTCATGCTAGTGGGTTTCATCTATTTACTGTGGCAATGACAGGTCATGCACAGGATAAGGGGGTTCAGCTACCGTAGCAAGTAACAGATGAATCGTTGTTGTCCTAATGCAGTAAAAGAGAGCAGGAGCGAGAGAGTATGATTGTATCGGAATGAACAAGGGGGTTTTGTTTGCCTGGCACTTCTGAAGATGATATAACTCTTCATCGATGTCATCGAACTCATGTCGGAACACGTCTAACGAGAGGGAACAAGCACCGACAAACAAAGAAGAAACACAATCAATCCAATGCAACAATATGATGCATGAATGAGATATTTTTTTAAAATAATAAATTTTTTATTAATTTTCATAAATATTACACTAGATAAAAAAAATTCAAAAATAATACACCGTCGGCCCGCTGTAAGCCGACTGGGCCTAGTCGGCCCACAGCAGGCCGATTGGATTCGAGTCAGCCTACAGCTGGCCAACTGGCCCGTGTTGGCCCACTGTGGGCTGATTGCGTCCTGTCGGCCCACTGTGGGCCGACTGGAGCTAATTGGCTCGCTGTGGGCTAATTGTTTTTGCAAAAAAAGTAGGCATAAAAAATATATGTTTAAAAACATGTTAATCATGTAATTAAAAAATGTTAAATGTGTTTAAGAAAATGTTCCTGATGTATACAAAAAATGTACAATATATATGCAAAAAGGTTGACATAAAAATATGTTTTAAAAAGTGTTAGGCATGTATTTAAAAATTGTTAAATGTGTGTATAAAAATGTTCCTTATCTATACAAAATATGTAGAATGTGTATGAAAAAAAGTTGACACCAAAAAAATATGTTTGAAAAGTTGACATTTTTTCAAATACATGATTAAAAATTGTTAAATATATGTATTAAAAATGTTCCTTATCTATACAAAAAATATAGAATGTGTATGAAAAAAGTTGACACCAAAAAAAATATGTTTGAAAAAATGTTCTAGTTCCATACAAAAAGAGCTACCAATCATACTTAGGTCCGTGATGCCCCCATACCAGATCCGGAGCTAGAACATTTTTTTATACACGTTTAACCTTTCATTCCAATACATGAAACATTTTTGTGTACTCGTTGAACATTTTTTCAAATACATGATTAACATTTTTTTCAAACATATTTTTGTGGTGTCAACTTTTTTTCATACACATTCTATATTTTTTGTATAGATAAGGAACATTTTTATACACACATTTAACAATTTTTAAATACATGATTAACACTTTTTAAAACATATTTTTAGTCAACTTTTTTGCATATATATTGTACATTTTTTGTACATATCAGGAACATTTTTTTTACATGTTTAGCATTTTTTAATTACATGATTAACATTTTTTAAACATATATTTTTTATGCCTACTTTTTTTGCAAAAACAATTAGATCACAGCGAGCCAATTAGCTCCAGTCGGCCCACAGTGGGCCGACAGGACCCAATCAGCCCACAGTGGGCCGACAGGGGCCAGTCGGCTAGCTGTAGGCCGATTGGAATCCAATCGGCCTGCTGTGGGCCGACTAGGCCCAGTCGGCCTGCAGCGGGCCGACGGTGTATTATTTTTGAAATTTTTTTACCCAGCGTATATTTATGAAAATTAATAAAAAAATGTATTATTTAAAAAAAATTAGCCATGAATGTGACATGGCAGTATGTTGTGATTCGAGCTAATGCAACTATCAGCAAGTTAAATGGAGTTGGTTTGAATCTAAGATTCAAATTCAAACTCCATATATGACATTTCAAATGCCATTAGTTCAAATTGTTGTATACATCAGCTTTAAGTTGTTCAAACATGCATGATAATGACATAAACAGATTCTTTGGATTTTTTTTGATCATTTTCATATATAATTTATTTCATTTGGAGTTACGGTTGAGTTTCTATGATTTTTAGAAGTTTTGGACATTTTCTGAATTTCCTGAATAAGATTAAATCCAGAAAATACTTTATTGCGTCAGCATCGCGTCACCATGACGTCATTGAGTCAACGGGTCAGCCCAGGTCAAACTGACTGGTGGGGGCCCGCGTGTCAGTGGCTAACTAAACTAATCTAGTTTAATTAGCGCTGAACTCGGTTAAACTAATTAAGTATAAACCTAAACTAAGTTAATTAGCGGGGCGGGGCCCGCATGTCATAGACCCAGGGGAGGTCAAACCCCTGGTCAACCGGGCCTAAAACGCCGGTGGCTCGTCGCCGGCGACAGCAGGCGCGACGGGGGCTCGGGTTTCGCCCTCCGGCGACCAAAAGGAAGGCGGAGGGACGCTGCGTGCTGCTGGGAGTGCTCCGCATCTCCCTGTGCGAGTGGGAGGGGCTCCAGCGGCCGGAGTTGAGCGCGGTGTCGACTTCGGCGGCGGCCAGAGTTCGGGCGCACTTAGAAACGAGGCTGTGGTGGCCGTGGGGTGGCGTGCTTTGGCTCCTACGGCACCTGCGCAGCATGGTGAGCACATAGGTGTGCTCGGTTGGGAGTTGCGGTGGCTGTGCGCACGACAGCGAGAAGCTCGGGCGGCGGCGCAGTTCGGTCTCAGGCAAGACGGCGACTATGGCGTGCAAACGAGACGGGAAAGAGGAGGGTTCGGGGGAGGAGCTCACGGCGGAGATGAAGAGCAGGTCAGCAAGCTCGGGGAAGGCCGGAGCTGAGCAGGGCGGCGAAGCGGATCTCCGGCGGCCCGAGGTTGAAGAAGGCGGCATGGACGGCGTTCGAGGGCTTACAGCGCTGCACGGGCCAGAGATGACGAAGAGGGAAATGAGACGGAGCTCTTGGGCAGCTCGGGGCGTCGTAGGGACGGCGATGGTCATGGCAACGGCGAGCGGCGATGATGGTCGCGCTCGGTGGCTGTGCGCGAGAGAAACAGAGGACGGGAGAGAGAGCAGCGGAGGAGGAGGGGGTCCAGAGAGAGAGGGGCGGTAAGGGGGCGTGTCGTGGCGCTTGGGGCCATCTCCAGCAGCAGCGGCAAGCAGGAGCTGGCGAGCGCGTGCGCGTGTGCCACGGCCACACGCCCTCCTGCCTACTGGTAGGAGGTTAGGGGTGACTGGCGCCTGGGCCTCGTGGGTTGGCTATCCACTGGGCCGGCCAGGTAAGCCCAGGTAAATCTCTCTCTCTTCTCTGTTTTCTATTTTCTTTTCTGCAATTTGTTTTGGGTTTAGTTTTAACACCAAACCATTTTATAAAATCATGAAAATAATTATGTGGCTAGAACTAAAATATACCAAACCACATAAAATGTTCCAGAATTATTGGACATATATTAATTATATAATATATATATATACCCAATGCAAATAGTTATTGAATTAATTCAAAGGCCCAAAATAAATGTTTCCAAGATACCAAAAATATTGGTTTGAATTTTACCTCTTGCCAATATTTTTAGAGACTAAGAGGAACATTTTCTTGGTCTTCTTTGAAGAGATTTTAATGTTGATTATTTCTGAAATGATTTATGAGGGTTTCAACTAATCTCAATTCAAATTTCATAAACATAACTATGATGAGGACATGATGAGATGCAAAGACAAACAAGGCTAATCTAGGGCTGGGAGAAGAAAGTAGAATGAAGTCCTCCAAGTAGCATCGCATAGCATAATCCTACCCGGCGATCCTCCTCTCGTCGCCCTATGGAAAAGGGATCACCAGGTTGTCTGTGGAACTTGTCTGGGTGTGTTTTATTAAGTATCCGGTTCTAGTTGTCATAAGGTCAAGGTACAACTCCGGGTCGTCCTTTTACCGAGGGACACGACTATTCGAATAGATCAACTTCCCTGCAGGGGTGCACCACATAACCCAACACGCTCGATCCCTCTGGCCGGACACACTTTCCTGGGTCATGCCCGGCCTTGGAAGATCAACACGTTGCAGCCCTACCTAGGCACAACAGAGAGGTCAGCACGCCGATCTAACTCCTATGGCGCAGGGGTCTGGGCCCATCGACCATTGCACACCTGCACATTGCGAGGACGTTCGGAAGCAGACCTAGCCTCCCTAATACAAGAGCAGGCGTTCCAGTCTAATCCGGCGCGCGCTGCTCAGGCGCTGACGTCAAGAAGGCTTTGACTGATACCATGACGTCAAGTGCCCATACCTGTTCCCGCGTAGTTGGTTAGTGCATATAGGCCAGTGGCCAGACTCAGATCAAATACCAAGATCTCGTTAAGAGCATTATTATGAAGTAACCACGGACGCCGACCAGGGCCAGGACCACCTCTCGCCTAGGTGGTCTCAACCTACCCTGTCACTCCGCCACAAAGTAACAGTCAGGGGCCGTCGGGAACCCAGGCCCACCTCTACCGGAATGGAGCCACCTGTCCTTTTAGCCCCCATATCCGAATCACTTGCGGGTACTCAACGAGCCAACCCGACTTTAGTCACCAACTATATAGTATGTATATATGTATAGTATATACTCGTGATCACCTCCCGAGTGATCACGGCCCGATAGTATAGCAAGGCAGACTGACAAGAATGTAGGGCAAATGATGATAAACTAGCATCCTATACTAGGCATTTAGGATTGCGGGTGAGGTATCAATGACTGTAGCAACAATGAGAGGCTATGCAACAGAATAGGAGTAATCGAACAGTAACATGCTACACTACTCTAATGCAAGCAGTAGAGAGAAGAATAGGCGATATCTGGTGATCAAGGGGGGGGGGGGCTTGCCTGGTTGCTCTGGCAAGAAGGAGGGGTCGTCAACTCCGTAGTCGAACCGGGGGGTCGCCGGCAGTCTCGGGGTCTACCAGAAAGAAGTAACGGAGGGGGAACACAATAAATAACAGAGCAATCAAAGCAACACAAAGTGTAGCATGGCAATACGTGGTGCTAGAGGTGACCTAATACATTAGTAGATGATACCGGCGAAGGGGGAAACATCCGGGAAAGTATTCCTGATGTTTCGCGTTCTTGGACGGATAAACTAGAGGGGGATTGTTGCATGTTCACTATGCTAGAGACGTGCGGCGGATGAACGGGCTATGTATCCAGATTCGTCTCGTCGTTTTGTGCGACTTTCATGTACAAAGTATTTGCATCCGAGTTACGGTTTATTTTCTATGATTTATCAAAGTTTTATGCATTTTTGAAATTTATTTAATTAATTAACTCAAACATTATCTAGAACAGTGAAAGGTGATGTCAGCATGACATCACCATGACATCAGCAGGTCAAACCCAGCTGACTAGAGTCAAACCTGGCCTGTGGGTCCAGTGGGACCCACCTGTCATAGACTAACATGTTAATTAGGGTTTAATTAAGCAGGATTAATGAAGTTAATTACCCGATTAATTATTATTATTATTATTATTATTATTTATTTTTTATTCCTTTTCTTCTTTTCTTTTTCGTTCAATAAAAAGGGCCGGGCCCCAGTGGTCAGTGACACACGCCACTGCTGGGCGCCCCGTAACGGGCTAATGGGTGCGGGTTATCCCCCGGTTGGCCCCGGGCACTGGTCAGGGCAGAGGAGAGCACCGGCCAGGGCAGGCAGGGAGCACCAGGCGCAGCTGGGGGAGGTAGCAGGCGGCAAGGGGAGTGGAGGCAGTCGCGTGGGGAGACCACAGCGGCGTGGTGGAGCAGTCGGTGGCGGCAGCGCAGTAGAGATGGAGCGGCGGCGGCGGCGACGGTTGCGGCTGCACGGGAGTGCCAAGGCGAGGCGCATGGTGCGTAGGCCAGCAGCGGGAGGGGGGGGGGTGGCCATGGCGAGTGCGCGGTGTAGGCGAGCAGGCGACGGGCAGCGCGGTGACCTGGTGAGGCGAGGGGGAGCTCACGGGGTAGTTGTAGGGTTCGGGGGCAGCGGTGCTTGGGGAGGAAGACGAGGACGGCCGCGTTGACAGAGACGACAACGACGATGGAGTCCGGCGAGCGGCTTGAGGAGGAGACAAGGAGGCCTTGGCGATCCGGGCGACGACGACATGGTCCAGCGGTGTCGAGGTCGGTAGAGCACGTCGGGGAGGAGGCGAGGCGGTCCGGCACGACGATGCCACGATGGTTCTCGAGGGCGTCGACGGGATCCCGGTCCAGATCGGATCGAGGGGGAGTGGACTGAGAGGGGGGGAGTGGGGAACATGGGTTAGGGTTCGGTGGGAGTGGGGGGTTAAGCGGGGGTCGGTTGGGCCGGTCGGGTGGCTTGGTTACCCAGTTGGGCCGAACGGCCAGGGGGTGGTTTCCTTTTGTTAGTTTTGCTTTATTTTTATCTTCCCTTTTCAGTATTCTTTTATTTCTTTAATACTTTTATATTAAATTTTAGCTTTTATAAAATGCATAAGTTGCACCTAAAATAGTATTAGTAATAATGCCACTACCAGAATTAACTTGGCACTTAAAATAAAATAGTTTGTAATCGTTTATTTTTAAAAGCCTTTAAATAATTGTTCTTGCTACTATTTTATTCATTTTAGAGTATTTAATCATTTTATAAAAGTGTGGTTTCTCCACCATAATTACCTATGCATTATTTGGCACAACCCAAACATTTTAGTTTCAATATTTGAAAACCTTTACTGTTTGACTATAATTTAAATTTGAATTTGAATCGAATTTCGAACTAACGTGAGATTAGCAACTGTAACTGAGGTGACGTGTCATCATTAATAGAGATTTACTGTAGCTTAATTATCCGGGCGTCACATCATCCTCACGAAATCCTTTAGCCTTTCCTTTGCTCATCTTTTCCTTTATTTCGGCAACCTCCTTGTCTGTCTTCTAAGCTTCTCTGATCTTATCCATCAAAGTAGACCGAATCTCCAATGCTGCTACATAGCCTCTCAGAACTATCTCCAAACATAGCTCGCGAAGATCCTCGGCTAGTTCCTTTGGTAACTCTCCGGTCATGAGTGTGTTGACATGGCTCTTGTGGCTCAACGCATCGGCTACAACGTTAGCCTTTCCGGGGTGATAATGCAATCTCATATCATAATCCTTAATGAGCTCCAACCATCTCATTTGCCTGAGATTTAACTCCTTCCGTGTGAAGATGTACTTCAAACTCTTGTGATCTGTGTACACCTCACAATGGTTTCCGATGAGAAAATGTCTCCATGTCTTCAATGCATGCACTACGGCTGCTAACTCCAAGTCATGGGTGGCATAATTCAACTCATGGGGATTAAGCTATCGTGAGGCATACAAAACAACTCTTCCCTTATGCATAAGCACTGCTCCAAGTCCTCGATGAGAAGCGTCGCAATATAGTTCATAATCCTTGCGCTGATCTGGCAGAATCAACATTGGTGATGTAACCAAACATTTCTTCAACTCCTGGAAACTGGCCTCACATTCCTCAGTCCATTTAAACTTGGTGTCCTTCTTCAACAATTCCGTCATGGGTTTTGCGATCTTCGAGAAATTCTCAATGAACCTCCGGCAGTATCCTGCGAGTCCAAGGAAACTCCGGATCTCTCCAATTAACGTGGGTGCTTCCCAACTTGTCACACTGACAACTTTGGTGGGGTCTACTGCTATTCCTTCTCCAGATATAACATGTCCGAGGAATCCTACTTCCTTCAACCAAAACTCACACTTGCTGAACTTGGCATATAACTGATGTTCTCTGAGCTTCCCAAGTACCAAACGCAAATGCTCTTTATGCTCCTCTTCATTCTTCGAGTAGACCAAAATATCATCAATGAACACCATGACGAACTTATCCGGAAACTCCATAAACACCTTGTTTATCTTGTTCATGAAATAGGCAGGTGCGTTAGTCAGACCAAATGACATAACAGTGTACTCATATAGCCCGTACCTCGTGGTAAAAGCTGTCTTAGGTATATCCTGCTCTCGAATCTTCAACTGGTGGTATCCTGATCGCAGATCGATCTTGGAAAATACCTTAGCTCCTTGCAATTGGTCAAACAGATCATTAATCATCAGCAGTGGGTACTTGTTCTTGATTGTCACTTCATTCAATCCTTGATAATCAACAACCATCCTTAATGATCCATCCTTCTTCTCCACTAGAAGCACTGGTGATCCCCAAGGTGACGAACTTGGGCGAATATAGCCTTTATCCAGTAACTCCTTAATCTGCTTCTTAATTTACTCCAAATCTTTTGCGGGCATCCTGTACGGTCTCTTAGATATTGGCCCTGTGCCTGGAAAAAGCTCAATCAAAAACTCAATGTCTCTATCCGGTGGCATGCCTGGCAACTCCTCTGGAAATACGTTAGGGAAATCCTTCACCACCGGTACTTCCTCCTGTACAACTCCTGATAAGGAATTCACTTGAGTCCTCTTCGGCACATGCCGGGATACATACTTGATCCTTCTTCCTTCTGAGGTGGTAAGCAAAATCGACTTACTGGCGCATTCAATGTTCCCTCCATACTTCGATAACCAATCCATGCCTAATATCACATCCAGTCCTTACGACTCCAATACTATTAGGTCTGAGGGGAACACATAGTTACCAATCCTTAATGGTAACCGATCACACCATAGGCTAGCCATATACTCTGGTCCTGGCGAGGTTACTAACATGGGTGACCTAAGGGCTTGGGTTGGAAGTTTATACTTATCAACAAATCCGCTTGATATGTATGAATGCGATGCACCAGTATCAAAAAGAAAGATTGCAGTAAATGACTTAACCAAAAATTTCCTATTACTGCATCTGGCTGGGCTTCAACCTCCTCCACGCTAATGTGGTTCACCTGTCCCCTGTTGAAAGGATCCGGCTTCTTCCCAGAGCTTCCATTGCCATTTCCATTCTTAGCTTCAGGACATTCAGTGGCATAATGTCCAATCTTCTGGCACTTGAAACAGGTAATGTGGCTTAGATCCCTCTTGGCTGGTGATGATGGGTTGGTACGGTTCTGTCCGTTGCTTCCTCCATTCCCGTTACCATTCTTGGGGCCACTATGGTTATGCGAACTCCCTCCATTATGGTTGTGACCTCCATGGGTATGCTGAAAAGGTCCTCCTGAGTTCGGGGTAAAACGAGGCTTCTACTAAGCTCCAAAATTGTATTTCCCTTGTCCATACTTCCTCTTGCGGTTGTCAATCTGCTGCTGCTTCCCTTCAATCATGAGAGCTCGGTCTACCAACTCCTGGTAGTTGTTGAAGGTTGCCACCATCAACTGCATGCTCAGCTCATCATTCAGTCCTTCCAGAAACTTCTCCTGCTTAGTGATAACCCACAAGTGTAGGGGATCGCAACAACTTTCGAGGGTAAAGTATTCAACCCAAATTTATTGATTCGACACAAGGGGAGCCAAAGAATATTCTTGAGTATTAGCAGTTGAGTTGTCAATTCAACCACACCCGGATAACTTAGTATCTGCAGCAAAGTATTTAGTAGCAAAAGTGGTATGATAATAAAGGTAACGGTAGCAACAGTAAAGATAATTGTTTTTGGGTTTTTGTAGTAGTTGTAACAGTAGCAACGGAAAAGTAAATAAGCGAAGAACAATATGTGAAAAGCTCGTAGGCAATGGATCAGTGATGGATAATTATGCCGGATGTGATTCGTCATGTAATAGTTATAACATAGGGTGATATAGAACTAGCTCCAATTCATAATTGTAATGTAGGCATGTATTCCGTAAATAGTCATACGTTCTTAAGGAAAAGAACTTGCATGAAATCTTTTGTCCTACCCTCTCGTGGAAGCGGGGTCCTAGTGGAAACTAAGGGATATTAAGGCCTCCTTTTAATAGAGAACCGAAACAAAGCATTAGCACATAGTGAATACATGAACTCCTCAAACTACGGTCATCACCGAGAAGTATCCTGATTATTGTCACTTCGGGGTTCTTGGATCATAACACATAATAGGTGACTATAGACTTGCAAGATAGGATCAAGAGCACACATATATTCATGAAAACATAATAGGTTCAGATCTGAAATCATGGCACTCGGGCCCTAGTGACAAGCATTAAGCATAGCAAAGTCATAGCAACATCAATCTCAGAACATAGTGGATACTAGGGATCAAACCTAACAAAACTAACTTGATTACATGGTAAATCTCATCCAACCCATCACCGTCCAGCAAGCCTATGATGGAATTACTCACGCACGTCGGTGAGCATCATGAAATTGGTGATGGAGGATGGTTGATGATGACGACGGCGATGAATCCCCCTCTCCGGAGCCCCGAACGGACTCCAGATCAGCCCTCCCGAGAGAGATTAGGGCTTGGTGGCGGCTCCGTGTCGTAAAACGCGATGAAACTTTCTCTCTGATTTTTTCTCCCCGAACGTGAATATATGGAGTTGGAGTTGAGGTCGGTGGAGGTCTAGGGGGCCCACAAGATAGGGGGCGCGCCCTACAGGGGGGCGCCCCCTGTCTCGTGGACAGGCCCTGGGCCCCCTGGTGTATTTCTTTCTCCAAGAAATTCTTATTAATTCCAAAAATTGCCTCCGTGGATTTTCTGGTCATTCCGAGAACTTTTCTTTTCTACACATAAAACAACATCATGGTAGTTCTGCTGAAAACAGCGTCAGTCCGGGTTAGTTTCATTCAAATCATGCAAATTAGAGTCCAAAACAAGGGCAAAAGTGTTTGGAAAAGTAGATACGTTGGAGACGTATTAACTCCCCCAAGCTTAAACCTTTGCTTTTCCTCAAGCAATTCAGTTGATAAATTGAAAGTGATAAAGAAAAACTTTTACAAACTCTGTTTGCTCTTGTTGTTGTAACATGAAAAGCCAGCATTCAAGTTTCAGCAAATATTATGAACTCACCATACTCACAATAACACTTAGGTCTCACAATTACTCATATCAATAACATAATCAGCTAGCGAGCCATAATAATAAAACTCGGATGACACCACTTTCTAAAAATAATCATAACATGATATAACAAAATGGTATCTCGCTAGCCCTTTCTGAGACCACAAAACATAAATGCAGAGCACCTTTAAAGATCAAGGACTGACTAAACATTGTAATTCATGGTAAAAGAGATCTAGTCAAGTCATACCCAATATAAACCAATAGTAATGAATGCAAATGACAGTGTGCTCTCCAGCGGGTGCTTTTAACAAGAAGGGTGATGACTCAACATAAAAGTAAATAGATAGGCCCTTCGCAGAAGGAAGCAGGGTGAGGGAGTCCTGGACTAGGGAGTGTCCGGATAGCCGAACTATCATCGTTGGCCGGACTCCAAGACTATGAAGATACAAGATTGAAGACTTCGTCCCGTGTCCGGATGGGACTTTCCTTGGCGTGGAAGGCAAGCTTGGCAATACGGATATGTGGATCTCCTACCATTGTAACCGACTCTGTGTAACCCTAGCCCTCTCCGATGTCTATATAAACCGCAGGGTTTTTAGTCCATAGGACGAACAACAATCATACCATAGGCTAGCTTCTAGGGTTTAGCCTCCTTGATCTTGTGGTAGATCTACTCTTGTACTACCCATATCATCAATATCAATCAAGCAGGAGTAGGGTTTTACCTCCATTGAGAGGGCCCAAACCTGGGTAAAAACATCGTGTCCCTTGTCTCCTGTTACCATCCACCTAGACGCACAGTTCGGGACCCCCTACCCAAGATCCACCGGTTTTGACACCGACATTGGTGCTTTCATTGAGAGTTCCTCTGTGTCGTCGCTCATAGGCCCGATGGCTTCTTCGATCATCAACAACGACGCAGTCCAGGGGGAGACTTTTCTCCCCGTACAGATCTTCGTATTCGGCGGCTTTGCACTGCGGGCCAATTCGCTTGGCCATCTGGAGCAGATCAAAATCTACGCCCCTGGCCATCAGGTCAGATTTGGAAGTTTGAATTATATGGCCGACATCCGCGGAGACTTGATCTTCGACGGATTCGAGCCACAGCCGAGCGCGCCGCATTGTCACGATGGGCATGATTTAGCTCTACTGCCGGACAGTGCCCTGGAGGCCGCACGAGAGTCCGCTCCGACCCTTAACTCGGAGCCGACTGCGCCGATCGAGGATGGGTGGCTAGACACCGCCTCGGGGGCTGCTACCTCTATGGCGATGGAGCCGAATACCGACCCTGTCCCTTGCAAAGCTCGTGACTCCGAGGTGCCGGACTCCTCGCCGGACTCTGAACCTCCCGCGCCCCTACCAACCGAATCTGATTGGGCGGCAATCATGGAGTTCACCGCTGCAGACATCTTTCAGCACTCGCCTTTTGGCGACATCCTGAATTCGCTAAAGTATCTCTCTTTATCAGGAGAGCCCTGGCGGGATCACGGTCAGGACGGTTGGGATGCGGATGACGAAGAAATTCAAAGCCCACCCACCACCCACTTTGTAGCCACTGTCGACGACCTAACCGACATGCTAGACTTCAACTCTGAAGACATCGACGGTATGGACGATGATGCCGGAGACGACCAAGAACCAGCGCCTACGGGGCACTGGAAAGCCACCTCGTCATACGACATATACATGGTGGACATCCGAAGGATGGGAATGGCGATGGAACAGTGGAGGAAGACCCCTCCAAGAAACAGCCTAAGCGCCAGCGTCAGCGTCGCCGCTCTAAATCCCGGCACAACAAGAATGGAGATTCCGGCACCGGAGACAATAACACCCCGGACAGTGCCGAAGACAACCCCCTCCAGCAAGATTCAGCACAGGAGGATGGAGAAGCCAGCCCTCATGAGAGAGCGGCAGACAAAGAGGTAGAGGACGACAATTATATGCCTCCCTCCGGAGACGAGGCAAGCCTCGACGACGACGAATTCGTCGTGCCTGAGGATCCCGTCGAACAAGAGCGTTTTAAACGCAGGCTCATGGCCACGGCAAGCAGCCTCAAGAAAAAGCAGCAACAGCTTAGAGCTGATTAAGATTTGCTAGCCGACAGATGGACCAAAGTCCTTGCGGCCGAAGAGTACGAACTCGAACGCCCCTCGAAAAGCTACCCCAAACGCAAGCCGCTGCCCCGATTAGAGGAGGAAGCATATAAACCTACATCACCAGCGCACAATATGGCCGACCGGCCACCTCGTGGCCGTGACAGAGAGGCCTCTAGGCCCTCCACTAAAGCCGTACCCCGGCGTCGCTCAAAAAGTACAAAGCCACGGGGGAATGTGCCGGACTTGCGAGACATATTGGAGGATAAGGCAAGACAATCAAGATCGATCTAAGGATCGCGTGGGCGCCCCATGATACGCGACGACAACTGTCGCGCCGGATACAGCAATTCCGGCCGGGCCGAACACAGTAGACAAAGCTCGCTTGAGCTACGTCGTGATATAGCCCAATACAGAGGCGCCGCACACCCACTATGCTTCACAGATGAAGTAATGGATCATCAAATCCCCGAAGGGTTCAAACCCGTGAACATTTAATCCTACGATGGCACAACAGACCCCGTGGTTTGGATCAAAGACTATCTCCTTCATATCCACATGGCCCGCGGGGATGATCTTCACGCCATCAAATACCTCCCACTCAAGCTTAAAGGCCCAGCTCGGCATTGGCTTAACAGCTTGCCAGCAGAATCAAATGGGTGTTGGGAAGACCTGGAAGCCACATTCCTTAATAACTTCCAGGGCACATATGTGCGACCACCAGACGCTGATGACCTAAGCCACATAATTCAGCAGCCAGACGAGTCGGCTAGACAATTCTGGACTCGATTCTTAACCAAGAAAAATCAAATCGCCGACTGTCCGGATGCAGAGGCCCTTGCAGCCTTCAAACATAACATCCGCGACGAGTGGCTTGCCCGACACCTAGGACAGGAAAAGCCGAAATCCATGGTAGCCCTCACATCACTCATGACCCGCTTCTGTGCGGGAGAGGACAGCTGGCTAGCCCGCAGTAACAAGCTCACCAAAAATTCTGGTCGTCCGAATACCAAGGACAGCAATGGCAGGTCGCGTCGCAATAAGCACAAACGCAACATTAACAGCGATAATACTGAAGATATGGCTGTCAACGCTGGATTCAGAGGCTCTAAACCCGGTCAGCGGAAAAAGCCATTCAAAAGAACTACTCCGGGCCCGTCCAATTTGGACCAGATACTCGATCGCTCGTGCCAAATACACGGCACCCCCGAAAAGCCAGCTAATCACACCAACAGGGATTGTTGGGTATTCAAGCAGGCAGGCAAGTTAATTGCCAAAAACAATGATAAGGGGCTGCATAGCGATGACAAGGAAGAGACCCGGCCGCCGAACAATAGAGGACAGAAGGGTTTCCCCCCACAAGTACGGACGGTGAACATGATATACGCAACCCACATACCCAAAAGGGAGCGGAAGCGTGCGCTCAGGGACGTATACGTGATGGAGTCAGTCGCCCCAAAGTTCAATCCATGGTCCTCCTGCCCGATCACTTTTGATCGAAGGGACCATCCCACCAGCATCCGCCATGGCGGATTCGCCGCATTGGTTTTAGACCCAATCGTCGATGGGTTTCACCTCACTAGAGTCCTGATGGACGGCGGCAACAGCCTGAACCTGCTTTATCAGGATACAGTGCGCAAGATGGGCATAGACCCCTCAAGGATTAAACCCACAAAGATGACCTTCAAAGGCGTCATACCAGGTGTAGAGGCCAATTGCACAGGCTCAGTTACACTTGAAGTGGTCTTCGGTGTGACGCCCTCGATTCAATCGTACACTAATCATACACGCAAATGTGTACGATCAAGATCAAGGACTCATGGGAAGATATCACAACACAACTCTAGACACAAGTTAAAATAATACAAGCTTTATATTACAAGCCAGGGGCCTCGAGGGCTCGAATACATAAGCTCGAAAACACAAGAGTCAGCGGAAGCAACAATATCTGAGTACAGACATAAGTTAGACAAGTTTGCCTTAAGAAGGCTAGCACAAAAGCATCTACGATCGAAAAGGCAAGGCCTCCTGCCTGGGAGCCTCCTAACTACTCCTGGTCGTCGGCGTCCTCCACGTAGTAGTAGGCACCCTCGGGGTAGTAGTAGTCGTCGTCAAATGTGTCAACTGGCTCCTGGACTCCGTCATCTGGTTGCGTCATCCGAGAAGAATGGAAAAGGGGAAAAAGAGGGAGCAAAGCAACCGTGAGTACTCATCCAAAGTACTCGCAAGCAAGGATCTACACTACAGATGCAACATTATCAAAGGCAGGCTGTATATGTGGACTGGGCTGCAGAAATGCCAGAATAGAGAGAAGGCCTAGTCCTATCGAAGACTAGCATCTTCTGGAAACCACCATCTTGCAGCAAAGAGGAGGGAGTAGAGTAGCATAAGGTAAAGTAGTAGTGGTGTTATCAACCTCGGCCAGAGATCCTTTCTTGACTCCCTGCGAGAAAGAAATCCCAGAGCCATACTATCCAGTTATCATCACCATCCATTTCTCATCATGAGTATCCAGTTCTAGTTGTATCGATCGGGATACAACTCCAAGTGTCCGTTACCGTAGGACAGGCTATCGATAGATGTTTTCTTCCCTGCAGGGGTGCACCAACTTACCCACCACGCTCGCTTAACTCCGGCCGGACACACTTTCCTGGGTCATGCCCGGCCTCGGCCAAACAATACGCCGCAACCCGACCTAGGCTTAATAGAGAGGCCAGCACGCCGGACTAAACCTATGCCCCCAGGGGTCATGGGCCATCTCCCCGGAAACTCCTGCACGTTGTGTACGCGGCCGGTGAGCAGACCTAGCTACCTCCTTCAACAAGGCAGGCGCTTGCGCAGTCCAACCCGGCGCGCGCCACTCAGTCGCTGACGTCTATTAAGCTTTGGCTGATGTATACGACGCAGAACGCCCATACTATGCCCATGTGATGGTTAGTGCTATCAGGCCAGAGGCCCCTCGGATCAAATATCCAAATCGTAGTGGATTAGGAACGCGCGGTAACAAGCAGAGACTCACGAAAGATGTGACCCCGTTGCCCCGTCTCGAGGGCTTGCGGCAAGGGCTAAGAATGCCCGGCCACGCCTCGTAATTATCTCACGGGCACCTTCCAGGTCAACCCGTCTCCACATCACTTTCCAAGTAACAGTTGTAAAGTCCAAGTATCCGTGTGTCCAAACATCAAGAGGAAAACCCAAGGAATCACCCCCGGTGGGTTCCACTCAATGTAATCATCAAGGTGAACGTAGAGGAATCACCCTCGAGGTTCACACTTGAGGGGTTGCATGACAGAGCCATATCGGAAGTGGTTAAGGAGGAAATCACCCTCGATGACCACGACCGAATAGCTACACTACAGGTTAACATCAGAAGTGCTGTAGAGGTCTCACCCTCGGCACTCGATAGTAACCCAGCAGTGTCGAGCAACTAAGGGGAAAGTGATGTGCGGTGCCGGGGCCTGGTCTTCAATCCCGTTGATCGGGTCTTCAATGATGAAGCAGGGGCAACAAGGACAAGGTGGGGGTCACTGATGGATCACTAACCAGCCTATACTAAGCAGTTTAGGATAAGCAGGTAAGGTGCAATAACAGGTACAAAAGCAGGCTATGCATCAGAATAGGAGCATACAATAACAGTAGCAAAATCTAATGCAAGCATGAGAGAAAGGAATGGGCGATATCGGGATGATCAAAGGGGGGGGGCTTGCCTGGTTGATCTGGCAAGGAGGGGTCGTTGTCGACGACATAGTCGATCACCGGGGCATCAGCGGCCTCGGGGTCTACCGGAGAGAAGAGGGGGAAGAAACAGTAAATACATAGCAAATAGAGGTAACACTAAGCATGACATGACGATACGTAGCGCTAAGCATGCTCTAACGCGGTCCTAGACGTTATAGGTGAAGGGGGAATTCAACCGGGAAGGTGTTCCCGGTTCCGGACCTGTGTCAGACAGACGACCGGAGGGGGAAAGTTTCATGTTCAGCATGCTAGGGGCATGTGACAGATGAACGGACCGCATATTCGGATTCGTTGGATTTTTCTGAGCAACTTTCATATAGAAAACATTTTCATCCGAGTTACGGTTTATTTTCTATGATTATTCAAAGATTAAAGCATTTTCTGGAATTATTTAAAATAATAGAAAAGAAATATGATGTCAGCATGACGTATGAGTGACTTCAGCAGTCAACTGTCCGGTTGACTGGTCAAACTGACATGGGGACCCCCCTGTCATAGACAGTGGGTTAAACAGAGCTCAAACTAATCTAAATTTAGTTAGTAAAACTACTGGGCCCACCTGTCAGTGTCTAGTTAACTAAACTAATTAGTTTTAATTATTAAAATGTTTTAATTAGAGGATTAAGAAGTGGGACCCGCACGTCAGTGGCACTGAGCGCCCAGTCAGCATAGTTGACCACGGTCAACGTGGTCAACTGGGTCCAGAGGCCCACAGGCAGCGACCCAGAGGCAGGCCCTGCCGGTGCCAGGTCAGCGCCCACGCCGGAGCAACGCCGGCGAGGCCATCCGCGGCGGCCGAACGCCGGAGATGGCCGGAATCGCGCTACAGCGCATCACTTGGCACGCGGTTAGGTTCTTTCAAACGGGCTCTCGCCCGCGCATCGATCTGTCGCGGCGGTTTGGCCGAAAACGGCCGGAGACGGCGATGGCTAGCGGCGGAGCGGACGCCAGAGTTCGGCCGTTGGTGTCTACGGTGACGCAGGGCAAGTCAGGCGATGCGGGGAGCGGCGTTGTGTTCCTACGAGCTCCAGGAGCCCGGTTACGAGCTCGGGCGTGAGCTCGGGCCACGGTGGCCACGACGGTGAGGTGATCTGCGGCGGTGAGCTCACGGCAACGGCGATGAGCTAGCTAGGGAGAGACACGCGGTGCGAGGAGAAGAATGGAGGGAGGGAGGAGCTCACCGAGCGGCTACGAAAAGCCTGCGACAGCTTAGGAGCGCAGGGTTCACCGGAGACGACGAAGATTGCCGGCGATAGAGGCGGAAGGGGGTGGAGGAGAGCGGCCACTACAGGGCCTCCCAGCTCCCGCTGAGGGTCGAGGACGACGGAGCGGAGGACGGCGCTCCTTCCAGCCACCAGCATGATCGAGGGGGGAGCCGGGGACCGCGAGATCGACGGAGGGCGACGGCGAAGTGCTCGGGCAAGGAGAGGGAAGAGCGGCGAGCGCATGAGGGAGAATCTGGCGGGGATAGGGAGAGGCGGAGCGAGAGAGGGGGGAAATATCTTGGGGGGGGGGAGGCCTCGGTGGAGGCCTTATCCACCCAGTAACACTGTCGGCGAGCTGGCTCGGCGGCGACGGTGGTGCGCCTCGGTCGCTTGAACAGAGAACGGGGGAGAAGGAGGAGGCCGTGGTGGGCTGGGCTCTAGGCACTGTGCACTTGGGCCAGTGCACAGTGGCCTTTTCTATTTTCTTTTTACAGAAAGGGGGGGTTTAGTAATATTTTGAGCTTCCATAAGATTTTGCAAAAATGTGAAACTTGGTCACATAATTACTTTGCAATATGCAGCACTGCCACAAAAAGTTTGGGCATTTCCGGAGTTCATTTGAATTTACTCAATAATGAAAAGGGCATTATAAAGGCTGTTTTTGCTCTATTAAAAAGCATTAGGCCCTTTTAGAGTTGATGCTGATGTTGTGTTCCTTAACAGTAAAAAGTTTTGGATTATTTGCTAAAAGATGAACATTTTATTTGCATGAAAGAAGAAGCAAATATTCGACATGCAATTTGAATTTGAATTTGAAGCAGATTTTGGACAAGGGGCATTTTGGCATGATGATCATGATGACATGACCTTCATTAATGAGAGATTACTGTAGTGTGATGCTGGGGATGTTACATTCGGATCCCCGGATAACTTCCGAAGGGAGGAGTTAATCTTCGACATAGTCCCGTTCCATAGCGGCTATCATGCACTGCTCGGACGAACCGCGTTTGCAAAGTTCAATGCGGTGCCGCACTATGCATACCTCAAGCTCAAGATGCCAGGCCCTCGAGGAGTCATCACGGTCAATGAAAACACTGAACGCTCTCTTCAAATGGAGGAGCATACAACGGCTCTCGTGGCAGAAGTGCAGAGCAGCCTCTTAAGGCAATTCTCGAGTCCGGCCGCTAAGCGACCGGACACAGTCAAGCGCGCCCGGAGTAACCTACAACAAGACCACCTGGCATGTTCCGAGCATGCGTAGCAATGCGGCCCAAACCCCAGCCCTTGCAAAATTGCAAAACCAGTACTCCGCGTACATCACTACGCTCTGGAAATACCATGGGCAAAGGGGGAGGGGCACGACCACAGCAGGCCCAGAGTGCGGCTCAACCACACCGGGGGCTCCCAAATGGGTCATCATTTTCTTTTCTCTTCTTTTTTTCTCTCTTATCCTCAGGACTCCGTTTACCAGAAGCCCTGTCCGGCAGTAGACCCGCCGAACTCACGATACAACAGCCAGGGACACAGAAAAGCTACGACGAGTATCCAGGTGGTCTCCATTACGAGCATTATACCTGTTTTATACACCATTCCGTAGCCTACCCCTGAAGGGGGACATGTTACATAGTCCCACCCCTTGCTTATCGCACTATTTTTATCGTTCTGCATTCATGGCAGTATTTTTTGAATAAACAATGCATCGCTTTTTGCCTACCATTGCATTCCTTTTTTACACATATGTTCACCTATAACATGTTGCATCCGTACACTTTGGTACGGCTAAATATACCAGGGGCTTAAGTTCCCCATATTATGGTGTGATAAGTCCGAACACTTTCACAAGTGCGGCACCCCAAACTTATAGCATTATATGCATCGACTCCAAATCATGTCTTGGGTCAATAGTTGGGTTTGCCCGGCTCCCATGTTTTGGTACCTTACGTTCCGTTATATCGGCTAAGGTAGCGCTGGGAGAACCACTGCGATTGTGCCCCAGTTGAGCTGGGTGAGCACCTCAGTGGAGAAAGCTAAAACTGACCGTCATGATAAGGCGAGAGTCGGTCGCTGTTCGAGAGGTTTTTTTCGAGTCCCTAAAGACTTATGCCGCTTAGAGCGAAGAACCGGCTTTGTCTGGCCCAGGCATGGATAGCGCCCTGAATTCGGCCTTCCGAACACTAGGGGCTTCGCCGAAATTTAAAATTATAGAATTCTATGGCTAAGTGAGAGTGTTCAAGCATTATAAGTCCGGTTGCCTCGTTCGCTGTGTTGAGCGCCTCCCTAGAAGGACCCAAAAATGGGAACAAGAGCGCTCAAGTTTATCCCGAACACCCCAGCACTCGTGGCATGGGGGCTGAAGCCAACGACTTGCCATCTCTCAGATTTGATAAACGGCCGCACAGAAGGTAATATTTTAAATTAACAAGCGTTGCTTAGCGCACAAGATAACAAAATGCGATTCTACTCAAAAATTACATCTTTGGAGCATTCACCCGCAATAATGCGGGCACCCTTCAGGACACCCTTATAATACATCTCGGGCGTGCGATACTCCTTGCACCGGTAGTGGCGCGTCCGTCACAAGCTTCTCGGTGTCCATCCTGCCCCAGTGCACCTTAGCGCGGGTAAGGGCCCGACGGGCACCTTCAATGCAGGCGGAGTGCTTGATGACGTTAACCCATGGACAGGCGTCCACCAGCCGCCGCACCAGACCGAAGTAGCTCCCAGGCATGGCCTCTTTGGGCCACAACCGAACTATGAGGCCCTTCATGGCCTGTTCGGCCACCTTGTGGAGCTCGACCAGCTGCTTCAGCTGGTCGCTCAGGGGCACCGGATGTCCGGCCTCAGCATACTGAGACCAGAACACCTTCTCCGTCGAGCTCCCCTCCTCGGCTCTGTAGAAAGCAGCAGCATCGGACACGCTGCGGGACAGATCTGCGAACGCTCCTGGAGAGCTCCAAATTCGGGTAAGTAACAGGTAATTCACTTTTACAGGATTGTTTTGCATGAAGAATGCCTTACCCGCCGCTATCTTCTTTACTGCCTCGATCTCCTGGAGGGCCTTTTGGGCTTCGGCCTTAGCGGCTTTGGCACTCTCAAGAGCCGACGCAAGCTCGGACTCTCGAGTCTTTGAGTCACGCTCCAAACTCTCGTGTTTTTCCACGAGAGCCTGGAGCTCTTGCCGCACCTCCGCCACCCGCGCCTCCTGCCTCTCTCGCTCGATGCGTTCCGTGGCTGCATTGCGTTCGGCCGCAGACACCGCCTCCTTCAGGGTCGCTACCTCGTTCCTAGCCCCTGGAGTACCCACGTTATTCTTATCATTTTTTCTTGCAACCAAATCCTTTTATATAAGGTACAATTTTAATAAGGGGTTACTCACCTTCCTTGTCCTCGAGCTGCTTCTTGGCACGGCCGAGCTCGATCTCGGACCGCTCGAGGCTCTGCTTCACGGAATTGACATCCGTAGTCAGTGCGGCAGAGGTCAGCAACGCAGCCTGCGTTCCCACATTGACATATTTTTGTTAGACTCCTGCGTATATCTTTTTAGATCCTCAGTCCGGCTTTTCTTTCCGAACACCGAACTGAGCATCAGGGGCTACTGTCTATGCGGTACTATTTTACATATCTTAAAAATTCTTACCTCAAAGCCTGTTAGAAGGCTGCTGCAGGCTTCGGTCAGCCCGCTTTTGGCGAGCTGAACCTTCTGAATCACCGCACTCATGACAGTGCGGTGTTCCTCGTCGATGGAAGCGCTATTGAGCGCCTCCAACAAGTTATCCGGCGCCTCCAGTTGGACGGAGGCCACTGGCGTCACAGTCTTGCCCTTCTTACGAAGGGGCCGCCCGCTGGACTCCGGAACCACCAAAGGTTCCGGTGCGGAGTCCGGTCCAAAGTCCGGGAGGTCGCCCTGCGGCAGCTTCGGAGCCTCCTCCTCCTGGTGGGTCCCCTTCTGAGATCCCACCTCGGCGTCATTGGCGTCACGGGGGGAGGAGGCGGTCGAAAGTGAAGCGCTGTTCACATCCGACGAACCCAATGACCCGCTCGATGAAGCGGGAAGATCGTCCTTGGGCGTACTACAGGGTTGTATGCGGCGTTAGAAGACACTATGCGACAAAAAGAAAAATTATGAGTTATTCAGGAGTCCGGACACTTACAATCTCGCCAGGGGCTTGGCCCTCGAGGGCCACTCCTCGTCGCCGTCGTCGGCGTTGGTGGAACAGTCCGGGGGAAGGGTCCTCCCTTTCTTGGATCCTTCGGCCTCCCCTGTTGGGGAAGCCTTCCTCTTCGTCTCTCCCCCCGCTGGGGGAGAGGCTTCTTTCTTCTCCTCCTCATCTTCGTGGGAGGAGTCCACCTCGGAGTCATCGGATGATGAATCCGATAACACCTGGCGCCGGGAACTCCTCCGGGTTCCCGTGGCCTTCTTCTTGGCCTTCTTCTCCGGCACCACGTAAGGCGCCGGGACCAGTAGCCCTGTCAAACGGGCATCCGTTGGGTCTTCTGGAAGGGGAGCCGGACAGTTAACCTGTCCGGACGTCTTCTGCCAAGCCTGTTAAAGGTATGGGGAGTTTAGATCCCACATAGAGTCAAACTATGAAAAGCAAGTATCCCATAAAGGATAATATAGCTTACCTTGCCAGCCGGACACTGCGAGCTGAATCCGCGATCTTCGGTAGTGGATGCGGGAGCCTCGGCGCCCTTGAACAGCACCCTCCAGGCCTCTTCGTACGTAGTGTCGAAGAGCCCGCTCAAAGTCTGGTGCTGTGCCGGATCGAACTCCCACAAGTTGAAGTCCCGCTGCTGGCAGGGAGAATCCGGCGGATGAGCATGACCTGGATTACGTTGACAAGCTTGAGCTTCTTGTTCACCAGGGTTTGGAGACAGGATTGGAGTCCGGTCAGGTCTTCCGAATCGCCCCACAACAGGCCCTTCTCTTTCCAAGAGGTGAGCCGCGTGGGGATGCCAGATCTGAATTTGGGGGCCGCTGCCCATTCGGGGTCACGCGGCTCGGTGATGTAGAACCACCCCGATTGCCACCCTTTGATGGTTTCCACGAAGGAGCCCTCGAGCCAGGTGACGTTGGGCATCTTGCCCACCATGGCGCCTCCGCACTCCGCTTGGCTGCCGCCCACTACCTTCGGCTTGACATTAAAAGTCTTTAGCCATAAGCCGAAGTGGGGCTGGATGCAGAGGAAGGCCTCACACACGACGATAAACGCCGAGATGTTGAGGATAAAATTCAAGGCCAGATCATGGAAGTCCAGGCCATAGTAGAACATGAGCCCCCGGACAAAGGGGTGGAGTGGGAAGCCCAGTCCGTGGAGGAAATGGGGAAGGAATACCACCCTCTCATGGGGCCCGGGGGTGGGGATGAGCTGCCCCTCATCGGGGAGCCAGTGCGCGATATCGTTGGACAAATATCCGGCCTTGCGCAGCTTCTTGATGTGCCCCTCCGTGACGGAGGAGGCCATCCACTTGCCTCCCACTCCGGACATGGTTGGAGAAGGTTGAGGTGAGATGTGCGGACTTGGGCGCTGGAGCTCGAGTACGCAGAGATGGATAAGCAAAGGAGGAAGAAGGCGTAGGTAAAGAGGTGGATCTTATCCCCTTATATATGGGCGGACGAAACTATGTGTCCCCACCAGCCCAGTAAAACTCGCTTATCTCCCAAGCGCCGTAATCAATGGCGCGGTTGGGTTACCCACGTCCGTATTGATGAGAATCCCGGAATAAGAGGACACGATCTCTGCTTTGATAAGACGTGCCAAGGAAACCGCTTCGCTAAACGCGCTGAAGTGGAACAATAAAAACAATTCAAGTAAAGGCTTGGCCGTGGTGTGACATCATATCATGAAATACGTCAGCAGATCAAACTTGTGTGAATATTATTCTCTCTGCGGTGGAATGTGGAATTTATTTTGCAGAGCCGGACACTATCCTGGTGTTCACAATCTTCTATGAATTATTCGGAGGAGGAACCCGCCTTGCAATGCCGAAGACAATATGCGCGCCAGACTCGTCATCATTGAAGCCTGGTTCAGGGGCTACTGAGGGAGTCCTGGACTAGGGAGTGTCCGGATAGCCGAACTATCATCGTTGGCCGGACTCCAAGACTATGAAGATACAAGATTGAAGACTTCGTCCCGTGTCCGGATGGGACTTTCCTTGGCGTGGAAGGCAAGCTTGGCAATACGGATATGTGGATCTCCTACCATTGTAACCGACTCTGTGTAACCCTAGCCCTCTCCGGTGTCTATATAAACCGGAGGGTTTTTAGTCCATAGGACGAACAACAATCATACCATAGGCTAGCTTCTAGGGTTTAGCCTCCTTGATCTCGTGGTAGATCTACTCTTGTACTACCCATATCATCAATATCAATCAAGCAGGAGTAGGGTTTTACCTCCATCGAGAGGGCCCAAACCTGGGTAAAAACATCGTGTCCCTTGTCTCCTGTTACCATCCGCCTAGACGCACAGTTCCGGACCCCCTACCCGAGATCAGCCGGTTTTGACACCGACACAGGGATTTGTAGAGGTGCCAGAGCTCAATTTTAAAATAGAGATTGAATAACATTTTGAGCGGCATACTTTCATTGTCAACGCAACAACTATGAGATGGCTGTATCTTCCATACTACATGCATTATAGGCAGTTCCCAAACAGAATGGCTTGTTAGAAACAACGAGCATCAATCCATGGCTTGTTAGAAACAACGAGTGCCTCCAACATACAACAGCCCTGGGGGAGTTTTGTTTAATTATTTTGATTTGCTTTGGTCTTTTTGGATCATGGGACTGGGCATCCCAGTTACGGGCCCTTTCTCGTGAACGAGGAGCGGAGTCCACTCCTCGTGAGAATAACCCACCTAGCATGGAAGATATAGGCAGCCCTAGTTGTAACATGAGCTCCTCGAGCATACAAAACAGAATTTCATTTGAAGGTTTAGAGTTTGGCACATACAAATTTACTTGGAACGGCAGGTAAATACCGCATATAGGAAGGTATAGTGTACTCATATGGAACAACTTTGGGGTTTAAGGAGTTTGGATGCACAAGCAGCATTCCCGCTTAGTACAGGTGAAGGCTAGCAAAAGATTGGGAAGCGACCAACTGAGAGAGTGACAACAGTCATAAACATGCATTAAAATTAATTCACACCGAATACAAGCATGAGTAGGATATAATCCACCATGAACATAAATATCATGAAGGCTATGTTGATTTGATTCAACTACATGCGTGAACATGTGCCAAGTCGAGTCACTCAATTCATTTAAAGGAGGATACCATCCCATTAGACCACATCATAATCATTCTAATAGCATGTTGGCACGCAAGGTAAACCATTATAACTCATAGCTAATCAAGCATGGCACAAGCAACTATAATCTCTAAATGTCATTGCAAATATGTTTACTTCATAATAAGCTGACTCAGAAACGATGAACTCATCATATTTACAAAAACAAGAGAGGTCGAGTTCATACTAGCTTTTCTCATCCCAATAAGTCCATCATATATTGTCATTATTGCCTTTCACTTGCATGACCGAATGATGTGTATAATAATAAGAGTGCACGTGCACTGGACTAAGCTGGAATCTACAACCATTCAACTCAAAAGAGAAGACAAGTAATATGGGATCTAAGTTAAATAAACAATCATGCATATAAGAGCCACTAAGCATTTTCAATATAGTCTTCTCGACCCCCAAAGGAAAGAAAAGAAAATAGAACTATTTACACGGGAAAGCTCCCAACAAGTAAGAAGAAGAACTAGAAATCTTTTTGGGTTTTCATTTTAATTTCTACTACAAGCATGGAAATTAAATTAACTAATTTGTTTTTGGTTTTTTCTTAAGGTTTAACAAGCACACAAGAAGAAAACTAGAAAAAGAAATTTAAACTAGCATGGATAATACAATGAAAGAGTATGAGAACCGACGACTAGTGTGTGAACATGAATGTAAAGTCGGTGAGAAATACGTACTCCCCCAAGCTTAGGCTTTTGGCCTAAGTTGGTCTAGTACCAAGGACTACCGCTACTCTCCCCGGTGTAACGGGAGGTGTAATGAGGATACCACTAGCTGGTCATCTCCGGATCCCACTGGACAGATGATGCACGATAAGGGTCCAGTTCAGGTTCCGGTTCGGGTTCAGGTTCTGGAGTAAAAGCTTGGGCTCGATGGTTGTTTGCCGCTTCCGGCGTAACAAGAAACTTTTCTGCAAGCAAATCAAACAACAGAGGCGCAGGCAAAATAATAATCTCAAAGTGTTTCTTATTAAATCTAAGTTTATACAAAAGCATCTTCTCTTCGTTGTCAACAATAAACTTGTGTGCTACTGATACATCTCCGTCGTATATACTTTTCCAAACACTTTTGCCCTTGTTTTGGACTCTAACTTGTATGATTTGAATGGAACTAACCCGGACTGTCGCTGTTTTCAGCAGAACTGCCATGGTGTTGTTTTATGTGCAGAAAACAAAAGTTCTCGGAATGACCTGAAACTCCACAGAATATCTTAGAATAATTAATAAAAAATCCTCACCAAAGATGAAGGCCAGGGGACCCACACCCTGTTCACGAGGGTGGGGGCGCGCCCCTCCCCCCTGGGCATGCCCCCTACCTCGTGGGCCCCCTGGTGGCCCTCCGACGCCAACTCCAACTCCATATATTGGCTTTCGGGGAGAAAAAAATCAGAGAGAAAGTTTCATCGCGTTTTACGATACGAAGCCGCCGCCAAGCCCTAATCCCTCCCGGGAGGGCTGATCTGGAGTCCGTTCGGGGCTCCGGAGAGGGGGATTCGTCGCCGTCGTCATGATCAACCATCCTCCACCACCAATTTCATGATGCTCACCGCCGTGCGTGAGTAATTGCATCGTAGGCTTGCTGGACGGTGATGGGTTGGATGAGATTTATCATGTAATCGAGTTAGTTTTGTTAGGGTTTGATCCCTAGTATCCATTATGTTTTGAGATTGATGTTGCTATGACTTTGCTATGCTTAATGCTTGTCACTAGGGCCCAAGTGCCATGATTTTAGATCTGAACCTATTATGTTTTCATGAATATATGTGTGTTCTAGATCCTATCTTGCAAGTCTATAGTCACCTACTATGTGTTATGATCCGGCAACCCCGAAGTGACAATAATCGGGACCACTCCCGGTGATGACCATAGTTTGAGGAGTTCATGTATTCACTATGTGCTAATGCTTTGTTCCGGTTCTCTATTAAAAGGAGGCCTTAATATCCATTAGTTTCCAATAGGACCCCGCTGCCACGGGAGGGTAGGACAAAAGATGTCATGCAAGTTCTTTTCCATAAGCACATATGACTATATACGGAATACATGCCTACATTACATTGATGAACTGGAGCTAGTTCTGTGTCACCCTATGTTATGACGGTTACATGATGAACCACATCCGGCATAATTATCCATCGCTAATCTGGTGCCTACGAGTTTTCCATATACTGGTTTACGCTTATTTACTTTTCCGTTGCTACTGTTACAATCACTACAAAATACCAAAAACATTACTTTTGCTGTCTTTACTTTTGTTACTGTTACCACCACTATCATATTACTTTGCTACTAAACACTTTGCCGTAGATACTAAGTTTCCAGGTGTGGTTGAATTGACAACTCAGCTGCTAATACTTGAGAATATTCTTTGGCTCCCCTTGTGTCGAATCAATAAATTTGTGTTGAATACTCTACCCTCGAAAACTGTTGCGATCCCCTATACTTGTGGGTTATCAAGACCTTTTTCTGGCGCCGTTGCTGGGGAGCATAGCTCTATTCTTTGAGTCACTTGGGATTTATATCTGCTGGACACTATGAAGAACTTGAAAGACGCTAAGACAAAAATTTATCCCTCAACTACGAGGGGAGGTAAGGAACTGCCATCTAGCTCGGCACTAGATTCTCCTTCTGTTATGAATAATTTGCGACACCTAAACCTACTACTCCTATTGATTCTGATTTGTCGCAAGTTATTGATGATGCCACTTCTGCTATGCATGATACTTATGATGAAACTACTTCTATGCTTGATACTATTGTGCCACTCGGTGAATTTCTTGATGAGCAAATTGCTAGGTCTAGAGAAAGAAAAATTAATGAACCTGAACATGATGATGTTAGTGATGATGGGCCTATGCCTTCTATTCCTGAGGGTTATCTTTTTAGTGCTAAATCTTTTGAAGCTATTGTTGCTTTCCAGGATAGTCTTGAACGTAAGAGGTTGCTAACTAAGTGGAGTAAAGAATCTTTTAGAGGTAGGATGAGACCCGACCCTGCTTTTGCTACTTCACCTATCTGTGTTCCTGATTATGATTATTATGATATTCTTGTCGATCCAGATATAATTACTTTGGTCGAATCTGATCCTTTTTATGGCTATGAATCTGAAACTGTTGTGGCACATCTTGCTAAGTTAAATGATATAGCTGCCCTGTTTACTAATAACCTGAGATCGCGCTACTTTTATATACTCAAAATATTTCCGTTCTCATTAAAGGGTGATGCTAAGAAATGGTTTAATTCTCTTGATCCTGCTTGTGTGCAAAGTCCTCAAGATATGGTTTATTACTTCTCTGCTAAATATTTTCCTGCTCATAAGAAACAAGCTGCTTTGAGGGAAATATACAATTTTGTGCAAATTGAAGAAGAGAGTCTCCCACAAGCTTGGGGGAGGCTTCTCAAGTTACTTAATGCTTTGCCTGATCATCCTCTTAAGAAACCTGAAATATTTGATATCTTTTATAATGGACTAACTGATGCTTCTAGAGATTACCTGGATAGTTGTGCTGGTTCTCTTTTCAGGGAAAGAACACTAGATGACGCTGAACTTCTATTGAATAATATGTTGGCTAATGAAAATAATTGGGCACCTCCCGAGCCAACTCGTGAGCCAACTCCTGAGCCAGCTCCTGAGCCTATTACTGAACCTATTCCTAAACCAACTCCGAAGAAGAGAGGTGTTCTATTTCTCAGTCCCGAAGATATGCAAGAGGCAAAGAAATCTATGAAAGAAAAAGGTATTAAAGCTGAAGATGTTAAGAATTTACCTCCTATTGAAGAAATACATGGTCTTAATTTACCGCCTGTTGAAGAAGTATATGATCTCAATTACTTATTTACTGAAGAACCTCCCAATATCCCGACACAGGTAGTAAAAGGTAAATTCTCTCTATAGATATGATAAAGCTGAAGTTCCTCCTACTAAAATTGCTAGTCAATGCTTGGATGAGTTTGATGACTTTATGTTTAAGCAAGATGACTTTAATGCTTATTTTGGTAGACAATTAAAACAGAATACCTTTATGATTAAACGCTTGAGTGATTATATGGCTGATATTAGAGGTGAACTTAAACATATTAGCAAACATGCTTCTATGGTTACCACTCAAGTAGAACAAGTACTTAAAGCTCATAAAGAAGTGCTTGATGAAATGAATAGTAAGAAAAATGATTATGCTGTTAGAGTGGCTACTAGAACTGGTAGAATGACTCAGGAACCTTTGTATCCTGAAGGCCACCCTAAGAGAATTGAGCAGGATTCTTAGAGAAATAATATTGATATGCCTAGTTCTTCTAAGAGGAAAAAAAGAAAAATGATAGGACTGTGCAAACTTCTAGTGAACCTATTGCTGAACCACCTGATAATCCAAATGATATCTCTATGTCTGATGCTGAAACACAATCAGGTGATGAACATGAACCTAGTGATAATGTTAATGATAATGTTCATGTTGATGCTCAACCTAGTAATGATAATGATGTAGAAGTTGAACCTGCTGTTGATCTTGATAACCCACAATCAAAGGATCAATGTTATGATAAAAGAGACTTTGTTGCTAGGAAACATGGTAAAGAAAGAGAACCATGGGTTCAGAAACCCATGCCTTTTCCTCCCAAACCATCCAAGAAAAAGGATGATGAGGATTTTGAGCGCTTTGCTGAAATGACTAGACCCATCTTTTTGCGTATGCGATTGACTGATGTGCTCAAAACAAATCCTTATGATAAGTATATGAAGGATATTATTACTAATAAAAGAAAGATACCTGAAGCTGAAATTTCCACCATGCTTGCTAATTATACCTTTAAGGGTGGAATACCAAAGAAACTTGGAGATCCAGGAGTACCACCTATACCATGCTCCATTAAAAGAAATTATGTTAAAACTGCTTTATGTGATCTTGGAGCCGGTGTCAGTGTTATGCCTCTCTCTTTATATCGTAGACTTGACTTGAATAAGTTGACACCTACTGAAATATCTTTGCAAATGGCTGATAAATCAACTGCTATACCTGTCGGTATTTGTGAGGATGTGCCTGTCGTGGTTGCGAACGTTACTATTTTAACGGACTTTGTTATTCTTGATATCCCCGAGGATGATAGTATGTCTATTATTCTTGGAAGACCTTTCCTTAACACTGCAGGGGCCGTTATTGATTGCAACAAAGGCAATGTCACTTTTCATGTTAATGGTAATAAGCATACGGTGCATTTTTCGAGGAAACAACCTCAAGTTTATAGTATCAACTCTATTGGAAAAGTTCCATCGATTATATTTGGAGGTTTTGAATTTCCTCTCCCTACTGTCAAGAAAAAGTATGAAATTCTTGTTGTTGGGGATTTTCATATCCCCGTTGAGGTAACTTAGTGTCATTCGAAATTTCTCCGGTTCCGGGATTATTCGGAATGAGTTTGTTAACAAGACTTGATCAACCTTGTTAGTGGGTTCATTTTGATGATCACGAGATGGATGAAACTAGAAGCACAACCTTTTGTACCCTCTTTATATTTTCTGTTATTTAGTACAAATAAAGTAAAATAATATTTTTCTGTCTATTTCCTGACTTATCCGTGCAATACAAAAATATCCCGAAAATAAAAGTCCTCAGAATGCCATGCCAATTTAATATGATTTTTTCGGGAATATTTGAGAATTTACTGTGCAAAAATTACCACGGGGGGAGCTGCCACCTGGCCACGAGGGTGGAGGGCGCGCCCCCTGCCTCGTGGGCCCACGGTGGCCCTCCTCCACTTATTCTTGCACCCATCTTCTTCCTCTGTCTCACACAAACATGAAAAACCAACTCAAGCACGAGTTCCAGCCCCCGTTGCTGTGATTTTCGATCTCCTTGCTCAAAGCACCTCTCGCAAAACTGCTTGGGGAGATTGTTCCTTGGTATGTGACTCCTCCATTGGTCCAATTAGTTTTTGTTCTAGTGCTTTATTCATTGCAAATTTGTGCTGCATAGGTGACCATGTTCTTGAGCTTGCATGTCACATTTATATGGTTCCAAGTAGTTCCAATGCTTGATATATGCCCTAGGCACTTGTGGGAGTTGTTGCTATCAATTTTATTGAAGTTGGTTCACTTTTATTTGAAGTTACTAAAAATTTCAGAAATTTTTCAGAGGAAAGAATATGCTTAGGAGGATGTTCCAAGGTGGTCCTTCAAGGAAGCAAGGTCCCAGGCTTGCAATACGTGATGCTGACGAGGAACCACCAAGAGACGCACTCGCGAGGCCCTGTCAATGGCCCTCAGAAAATTTTATGAATCAAGTGGGAATTAAAGAAGAATTCTACGCATATGTGTGTAATGCCGGTCTTGAGGACTTTAAAGCTGATAAATGCCCACAGTATCGTTACCTCACAAGTTCATTTGTGGGGAGGTTTGATTTTACAACTTCGCGTAATTCTCCTTCAGTCATGTTTGACCTTTATGACAAATCTTATACCATGGACTTAGAGGATTTTACTCTTGCATGCAAACTTCCATCTTGGGGTAGTATCAGGGATCCCCCTAAATCTGAATATAGAGACTTTCTTGCTAGAATAACTGTGGGGGAATCTAGAGATATAGCGCATGCCACTATAGGGAGCATTCAATTTCCTGCTATACATTATTTTGCTCTCTTCATTGGTAGATGTATAACTGCTAAGGATGAAGCATGTCACATGTGTGCCCATGATCTCAGCATTCTTAGAAGTGCTGTGTTAGGAGACCAATCTTATCACATGGGCGCCATTGTAGCTCGTAGGTTGCATCAGAATAGGCATAGCGGAGATTTCTTTGGAGGAATTTATGCAACCCGCTTAGCTAATTTTCTTGATGTAGACATTCGTGAGGGTGATATGGAGTTACCCTCTTCTTATTTAGATCTTGATTCTATGTTTTCCCACCAGTTCATTGAGAGGACTGGACCACCTTACCAGTATCGACTAATCTTTAACAGACGGCATGTGGTCCGTGTTGCTCTTCCTGCTCCTACCTTCTTTGATTTTCAAGTGAGAGGAAGATATATTATTACCAGAGAGGAGGCAGATGAGTACGAAAGGGGAGTGGAGGCTGCTCGACTCCACGCTACAGCTCAAGCGGCGATAGCCGCTGCGTCACGATACGACCCCAGCTTCACCGAAGGATATCCGCCGGGTCATCCCTGGCAATAGACCAACTTAGGCCAAAAGCCTAAGCTTGGGGGAGTACGTATTCCCATCGACATTACATTTATGTTCACACACACTCATTGCTAGATGTCGGTGCTCATACTTTTTCACTATAATATCCATGCTAGTTTAAATTTCTTTTTCTAGCTTTCTTCTTGTGTGTTTGATAAACTTTAAGAAAAACCAAAAAATTAGCAGTAGTTTATTTCTTTGCTTGTAGTGGAAATTAAAAAGAAAACCCAAAAATATTTCCCGTTCTTCTTTTGCTTGTTGGGAGCTTTCCCGTGTAAATAGTTTTTATTTCTTTTTCTTTCTTTGGGGGTTGAGAAGACCATATTGAAAATGCTTAGTGGCTCTTTTATGCATGATTGATTATTTATACCTAGAGCCCATATTACTTGTCTTCTCTCTTGAGTTGAATGCTTGCAGATTCCAGCTTAGTCCAATGCACATGCACTCTTATTATTATACACACCGTTCGGTCGTGCAAGTGAAAGGCAATAATGATGATATATGATGGACTTATTGGGAAGAGAAAAGCTGGTATGAACTCGACCTCTCTTGTTTTTGTAAATATGATGATTCATCGTTCCTGATTCAGCTATTATGAAGTAAACATATTTGCAATGACATTTAGAGATTATAGTTGCTTGTGCCATGCTTGATTAGCTATGAGTTATAATGGTTTACCTTGCGTGCCAACATGCTATTAGAATGATTATGGTGTGGTATAATGGGGTGGTATCCTCCTTTAAATGAATTGAGTGACTCGACTTGGCACATGTTCACGCATGTAGTTGAATCAAATCAACATAGCCTTCATGATATTTATGTTCATGGTGGATTATATCCTACTCATGATTATATTCGGTGTAAATTAATTTTAATGCATGTTTACGACTGTTGTCGCTCTCTCAGTTGGTCGCTTCCCAGTCTTTTGCTAGCCTTCACCTGTACTAAGCGGGAATACTGCTTGTGCATCCAAACTCCTTAAACCCCAAAGTTGTTCCATATGAGTCCACTATACCTTCCTATATGCGGTATTTACCTGCCGTTCCAAGTAAATTTGTATGTGCCAAACTCTAAACCTTCAAATAAACATTCTGTTTTGCATGCTCGAATAGCTCATATGTCAACTAGAGCTGCCCTTATCTTTCGTGTTAGGCGGGTTATTCTCAAGAGGAGTGGACTCCGCTCCTCATTCACGAGAAAATGGCTGGTATTCGGGATGCCCAGTCCCATGCTTCGTGCAAACTAAATCAAAATAACTGCAAACAAAACTCCCCTTGGGACCAGTTGAATGTTGGAGGCACTCGTTGTTTCGAGCAAGCCATGGATTGATGCTTGTGGAGGAGGGGGAGTATAAACTTTACCATTCTGTTTGGGAACCGCCTATAATCTGTTTAGCATGGAAGATATCGTCGTCTTTTAGTTGTTATGTTGACAATGAAAGTATGCCGCTCAAAATATAATTTATCACTATTTCAAAACCGAGCTCTGGCACCTCTACAAATCCCTGCTTCCCTCTACGAAGGGCCTATCTATTTACTTTTATGTTGAGTCATCACCCTTCTTATTAAAATGCACCCGCTGGAGAGCACACTGTCGTTTGCATTCATTATCATTGGTTTATATTGGGTATGACTTGACTGGATCTCTTTTACCATGAATTACAATGTTTAGTCAGTCCTTGATCTTTAAAGGTGCTCTGCATTTATGTTTTGCGGTCTCAGAAAGGGCTAGCGAGATACCATTTTGTTATATCATGTTATGATTATTTTGAGAAAGTGTTGTCATCCGAGTTTTATTATTATGGCTCGCTAGCTGATTATGCTATTGATATGAGTAATTGTGAGACCTACTTGTTATTGTGAGTATGGTTAGTTCATAATAATTGCTGAAACTTTAATGCTGGCTTTTCATGTTTACAACAACAAGAGCAAACAAAGTTTGTAAAAGTTTTTCTTTTTCTCTTTCAGTTTGTCAACTGAATTGCTTGACGACAAGCAAGGGTTTAAGCTTGGGGGAGTTGATACGTCTCCGTCGTATCTACTTTTCCAAACACTTTTGCCCTTGTTTTGGACTCTAACTTGTATGATTTGAATGGAACTAACCCGGACTGACGCTGTTTTCAGCAGAACTGCCATGGTGTTGTTTTATGTGCAGAAAACAAAAGTTCTCGGAATGACGTGAAACTCCACGGAATATCTTAGAATAATTAATAAAAAATCCTCGCCAAAGATGAAGGCCAGGGGGCCCACACCCTGTTCACGAGGGTGGGGGGCGCGCCCCTCCCCCCTGGGCGCGCCCCCTACCTCGTGGGCCCCCTGGTGGCCCTCCGACGCCAACTCCAAGTCCATATATTTGATTTCGGGGATAAAAAAATCAGAGAGAAAGTTTCATCGCGTTTTACGATACGGAGCCGCCGCCAAGCCCTAATCCCTCTCGGGAGGGCTGATCTAGAGTCCGTTTGGGGCTCTGGAGAGGGGGATTCGTCGCCGTCGTAATCATCAACCATCCTCCATCACCAATTTCATGATGCTCACCGCCGTGCATGAGTAATTGCACGTAGGCTTGCTGGACGGTGATGGGTTGGATGAGATTTATCATGTAATCGAGTTAGTTTTGTTAGGGTTTGATCCCTAGTATCCATTATGTTCTAAGATTGATGTTGCTATGACTTTGTTATGCTTAATGCTTGTCACTAGGGCCCGAGTGCCATGATTTTAGATCTGAACCTATTATGTTTTCATGAATATATGTGTGTTCTAGATCCTATCTTGCAAGTCTATAGTCACCTACTATGTGTTATGATCCGGCAACCCCGAAGTGACAATAATCGGGACCACTCCCGGTGATGACAATAGTTTGAGGAGTTCATGTATTCACTATGTGCTAATGCTTTGTTCCGGTTCTCTATTAAAAGGAGGCCTTAATATCCCTTAGTTTCCAATAGGACCTCGCTGCCACGGGAGGGTAGGACAAAAGATGTCATGCAAGTTCTTTTCCATAAGTATGTATGACTATATACGGAATACATGCCTACATTACATTGATGAAATGGAGCTAGTTCTGTGTCACCCTATGTTATGACTGTTACATGATGAACCACATTCGACATAATTATCCATCGCTAATCTGGTGCCTACGAGTTTTCCATATACTGGTTTACGCTTATTTACTTTTCCGTTGCTACTGTTACAATCACTACAAAATACCAAAAACATTATTTTTCCTGTCTTTACTTTTGTTACTGTTACCACCACTATCATATTACTTTGCTACTAAACACTTTGCTGCAGATACTAAGTTTCTAGGTGTGGTTGAATTGACAACTCAGCTGCTAATACTTGAGAATATTCTTTGGCTCCCCTTGTGTCGAATCAATAAATTTGGGTTGAATACTCTACCCTCGAAAACTGTTGCGATCCCCTATACTTGTGGGTTATTAGCTACCATGCTCTTGTAATCTAAAATATGAGGAGGCAATTTTATCTCCTCCTTCTCATGATGCCTAATGGGTATCTGAAAATATTTAGCAAGACGTGCAACATAGATACCTCCAAATATGGGACCTTTTGTACGATTCAGGGCTAGCCGCTTAGCAACAACGGCACCCATACTAAAAGTATTGTCTCCAAGCAAGGCATGTTGAAGAATGATAATATCAGGAACACTAAGGTTTCCACTATTTCCACGACCAATCAAGCATCTACTAGCAAATATGGCAAAGTAGCGTAAAACAGGAAAGTGTATGCTAGAGACTTTTGCCTCAGAGCCCTTCTTTGGCTCCTCTACAGCAATAGTATTAACGAAGCCACCCACATCTTCACGATGGGGTTCCTCTAATTCTCCCTCATAAGGTATCCTACATACCGTGCAAAAATGACGTAAAGACATTTCTTTGAATTCATCATATAAATGAAATGATACTGCAGGCGGTGACTTCTTAGGATAATAATAAAAGTTTTGCACGAAAGTATTGGTAAGTAAGAGATACTGATCGATTCGGTCGTTGATGACGGTGAGGCCTGCAGTCCCGATTAAAGCATAAAAGTCTTCATGAATTCCAGCTTCTTTCAAGAAATCCTCGCACGGCCATTCACACGACCGTACTTCCGCTAAGCGAGGGAGATTATACTTGGCTTTTTCCTTCTCTTTGGCTTGTTTTTCCTGAGAGCTTTGGCTAGAAGAGCCTCTCAAAAGTTTCCTCAACATTTTCTGAAAACTTCTGGAATTTTAGTAACTTCAAAATAAAAGTGAATAAAACTAAACAAGATTGGTAGCGACTACTCCTACAAGTGCCTAGAGCCTATATCATGCATTGGAATTGCTTGGGACCTCAGAAATTTAACATGCAAGCTCAAGAACATGGTCACCTATGCAGCAAAAATTTGCAATGAATAAAGAACTAGAACAAAAACTAATTGGACCAATGGAGGAGTCACATACCAAGCAACAATCTCCCAAAGCAGTTTTGTGAATGGAGCTTTGAGCAAGGAGATCGAAAATCGCAGCAAAACGAGCTAGAACTCGTGCTTGAGCTAGATGGGGACTTTTTTTGGATAGAAGATGAAGTGTGTGGGTGCTGGCATAAGTGGAGGGGGGGCACCAGGGGCCCACGAGACAGGGGGGCGCGCCCTATGGGGGGGGGGCGCCCTCAACTCTCGTGGCCTGGTGCTTGCCCCTCCTGCATTGTTTTCAGTGCCTAAAATCCTCAAATATTCCAGAAAAAATCATACTAAATTTGCAGGGCATTTGGAGCACATTTATTTTCGGACTATTTTTTTATTGCACGGATAATTCAGAAAACAGACGGATAATACTATTTTTGCTTTATTTATTCTAAATAACAGAAAATAAAAAGTGGGTACAGAAGGTTGTGCCTTCTAGTTCATCCATCTCGTGATCATCAAAATGAATCCAGTAACAAGGTTGATCAAGTCTTGTTACTAAACTCATTCCGAATAACACGAAACCGGAGAAATTTCGAATAACACTAAGTTACCTCAACGGGGATATGAAAATCCCCAACAATAATAATATCATACTTTTTCTTGACAGTAGGGAGAGGAAATTCAAAACCTCCAATAATAATAGTTGGAACTTGTCCAATAGAATTGATGCTATGAACTTGAGATTGTTTCCTCGGAAAGTGTACCGTATGCTCATTACCATTAACATCAAAAGTGATATTGCCTTTGTTGCAATCAATAGCATCTCCTGCAGTATTAAGAGAAGGTCTACCAAGGATAATAGACATACTATCGTCCTCGGGAATATCAAGAATAACAAAGTCCGTTAAGATAGTGACATTTGCCACCACAACAGGCACGTCCTCACAAATACCGACTGGTATAGCAGTTGATTTATCAGCCATTTGCAAAGAAATTTCAATAGGTGTTAACTTATTCAATTCAAGTCTATGATATAAAGAGAGAGGTATAACACTAACACCGGCTCCAAGATCACATAAAGCAGTTCTAACATAATTTCTGTTAATGGAGCATGGTATAGTTGGCACACCCGGATCTCCAAGTTTCTTTGGTATTCCACCCTTAAAAGTGTAATTAGCAAGCATGGTGGAAATTTCAGATTCCGGTATCTTTCTTTATTTGTGGTGATATCCTTCATATACTTAGCATAAGGATTTACTTTGAGCATATCAGTTAAGCGCATACGTAAGAAAATAGGTCTAATCATTTCAGCAAAGCGCTCAGAATCCTCATCATCCTTTGACGTGGATGGTTTAGGAGGAAAGGGCATGGGTTTCTGAACCCATGGTTCTCTTTCTCTACCGTCCTTCCTAGCAACAAAATCTCTCTTATCATAACGTTGATTCTTTGATTGTGGGTTATCAAGATCAACAGCAGGTTCAATCTCTACTTCATTGTTTTTGTTAGGTTGAGCATCAACATGAACATTATCACTAGGTTCATGTTCATCACCTGATTGAGTTTCAACATCAGAGATGGAAATATCATTGGGATTCTTAGGTGTGTCTACAACAGATTCACTAGAAGCATGCAAAGTCCCATCGTCTTTCTTTTTCTTCTTTTTAGAAGAACTAGGTGCCTCTAAATTATTTCTCTGAGAATCCTGCTTGATTCTCTTAGGGTGGCCTTCAGGATACAAAGGTTCCTAAGTCATTCTACCAGTTCTAGTAGCCACTCTAACAGCAAAGTCATTTTTATTATTTAATTCATCAAGCAAATCATTTTGAGCTTTGAGTACTTGCTCAGCTTGAGTAGCAACCATAGAAGCATATTTGCTAACAAGGTGAAGTTCATCTTTAACTCTAGCCAGATTATCACTTTCACGTCCTATCTTGAAAGCATTATTCTTTAACTCTCTACCAACATAAGCATTAAAACTTTCTTTTCTAGCCATAAAGTCATCAAATTCATCTAAGCATGGGCTATGAAATTTAGTAGAGGGAATTTCAACTTTATCATATCTATAGAGAGAATTTACCTTTACTACCTGTGTCGGGTTATCAGGACAATGTGGTTCTTCAAGCGGTATATTAAGACCATGTATTTCTTCAATAGGAGGTAAATTCTTAACATCTTCAGCTTTCATACCTTTTTCTTTCATTGGTTTCTTTGCCTCTTGCATATCTTTAGGACTGAGAAATAAAACACCTCTCTTCTTCGGAGTGGGTTTAGGAATAGGCTCAGGAGTTGGCTCAATTGGTTCAGGAATTACTTCAGGAATTGGCTCGGGAAGAGTCCAATTATTTTCATTAGTCAACATATTATTCAATAGTATTTCAGCTTCGTCGACTGTTCTTTCCCTGAAAACACAACCAGCACAACTATCCAAGTAGTCCTTGGAAGCATCGGTTAGTCCATTATAAAAGATATCAAGTATTTCATTTTTCTTAAGAGGATGATCAGGCAAAGCATTAAGTAACCGGAGAAGCCTCCCCCAAGCTTGTGGGAGACTCTCTTCTTTGATTTGCACAAAATTATATATTTCCCGCAAGGCAGCTTGTTTCTTATGAGCAGGGAAATATTTAGCAGAGAAGTAATAAATCATATCCTGGGGACTATGCACTCAACCAGGAGTAAGAGAATTATACCAAGTCTTAGCATCACCCTTTAATGAGAACGGAAATATCTTAAGGATATAATAATAGCGAGACTTCTCATCATTAGTAAACAGGGTAGCTATATCATTCAACTTGGTAAGATGTGCCACAACAGTTTCAGATTCAAGGCCATAAAAAGGATCAGATTCAACTAAAGTAATAATCTCAGGATCAACAGAGAATTCATAATCCTTATCAGTAACATAGATAGGTGAAGTAGCAAAAGCAGGGTCAGGTTTCATTCTAGCATTAAGAGACTGCTGCTTCCATTTAGCTAATAATTTCTTAAGATCATATCTATCATTGCAAGCAAAGATTTTCCTAGCAGCTTCTTCATTCATAACATAACCCTTAGGAACAACAGGTAATACATAATCATTGGGAGAACCTTCATCATCACTATCATCAATAATAGGTTCTTCAGTATTTTCATTCCCCTAACTCTAGCAAGTTGTTCATCAAGAAATTCACCTAATGGCAAAGTAGTATCAAGCACAAAAGTAGTTTCATCATGCATAGCAGAAGTGGCATCATCAATAACATGTGACATATCAGAATTCATAGCAGTAGCAGGTTTAGGTGTCGCAAGATTACTAATAACAGAAGGAGAATCTAGTGTAGAGCTAGATGGCAGTTCCTTACCTCCCCTCATAGTTGAGGGAAAAATAGTAGTTCGATTGTCTTTCAAGTTCTTCATAGTGATCAACAGATATAAATCCCAAGTGACTTAGAGAATAGAGCTATGCTCCCCGGCAACAGCGCCAGATATTAGTCTTGATAACCCACAAGTGTAGGGGATCGCAACAGCTTTCAAGGGTAAAGTATTCAACCCAAATTTATTGATTCGACACAAGGGGAGCCAAATAATATTCTTGAGTATTAGCAGTTGAGTTGTCAATTCAACCACACCTGGATAACTTAGTATCTACATCAAAGTATTTAGTAGCAAAAGTGGTATGATAATAAAGGTAACGGTAGCAAACATAAAGATAATTGTTTTTGGGTTTTTGTAGTAGTTGTAACAGTAGCAAAGGAAAAGTAATTAAGCGAAGAACAATATGTGAAAAGCTCGTAGGCAATGGATCAGTGATGGATAATTATGCCGGATGCAATTCCTCATGTAATAGTTATAACATAGGGTGATATAGAACTAGCTCCAATTCATCAATGTAATGTAGGCCTGTATTCCGTAAATAGTCATACGTGCTTATGGAAAAGAACTTGCATGACATCTTTTGTCCTACCCTCCCATGCAAGCGGGGTCCTAGTGGAAACTAAGGGATATTAAGGCCTCCTTTTAATAGAGAACCGGAACAAAGCATTAGCACATAGTGAATACATGAACTCCTCAAACTACGGTCATCACCGAGAAGTATCCCGATTATTGTCACTTCGGGGTTGTCGGATCATAACACATAATAGGTGACTATAGACTTGCAAGATAGGATCAAGAACACATATATATTCCTGAAAACATAATAGGTTCAGATCTGAAATCATGGCACTCGGGCCCTAGTGACAAGCATTAAGCATAGCAAAGTCATAGCAACATCAATCTCAGAACATAGTGGATACTAGGGATCAAACCCTAACAAAACTAACTTGATTACATGGTAAATCTCATCCAACCCATCACCGTCCAGCAAGCCTACGATGGAATTACTCACGCACGGCGGTGAGCATCATGAAATTGGTGATGGATGATGGTTGATGATGACGACGGCGACGAATCCCCCTCTCCGGAACCCCGAACGGACTCCAGATCAGCCCTCCCGAGAGAGATTAGGGCTTGGCGGCGGCTCTGTGTAGTAAAACGCGATGAAACTTTCTCTTTGATTTTTTTCTCCCCGAACGTGAATATATGGAGTTTGAGTTGAGGTCGGTGGAGGTCCAGGGGGCCCACGAGATAGGGGGGTGCGCCCTATGGGGGGGGGGGGGGGGGCGTGCCCCCTGTCTTGTGGACAGGCCCTGGCCCCCCTGGTGTATTTCTTTCGCCCAGAAATTCTTATTAATTCGTGGATTTTCAGGTCATTCCGAGAACTTTTCTTTTCTACACATAAAACAACATCAGTCCGGGTTAGTTTCGTTCAAATCATGCAAATTAGAGTCCAAAACAAGGGCAAAAGTGTTTGGAAAAGTAGATACATTGGAGACGTCTCACTTAGCAGCATCCGTAGTAACGTCATCTGGGGCATAACGTGCTAGCTTACTAAAATCATCCACATACTGGCCAACTGTGCGCCCTCCTTGGCCAAAGTTGCGAAACTCACGCTTCTTCATGGCCATAGCTCCTGCTGAAACATGGGCAGTACGGAAAGCCTACCGAAACTGGTCCCATGTGACAGTGTCGATAGGATAAGTGGCTGTGAAATTCTCCCACCATGATGCTACGGGTCCATCAAGCTGATGTGCGGCAAAACGCACCTTCTCCGCATCTGTGCATCCTGCAGTGGTCAACTCCCTTCCCATCTTGCGGAGCCAATCATCTGCAACTATCAGCTCGGTGCTACTGGAGAACATCAGCGGATTTAGCCTCAAAAAACGGTCTAAGTGATCAACAGGTGGTGGTGGGGGTGGGTTATTGTTGTTGTTGTTGTTGTTCCCTTAATTCTGATTCTGGACTAGCATCTGCATCAATGCATTCTACTGCTGGATCAACTGAGTGAGCTCCGGTGGGAAAGCAAATCCATTGTCACGTCTCGGAGGCATCTGAGGGTTTAGAAAAGATGAGAATACAGAATAGAATGAGGTCCACAGTGAAAAACACTACCCATATGCACATGAGACAAACACAAACAATATCACTTCAATCAATTCAAACAAGGGCATACAATGGTCTAACTATCGTTACAAAAGTGCTCAGACTATACTATATACATGGGGGGTATACTACTACTATTATGGTTGTCGACTAGAAAAATTGATCGATCGAAGACTCCATGATATCTGCTCCAGCTTCAACTACAAAGTCATCATCGCTATCATCGGGGTCCGAGTCGGTATCGTCGATGATGATGTAGTTCTCCGGGCAAGTGCAATCATTGTCTTCTCCTCCAGTCGCAGGGAATCCCATAAATACTTTTAGCTTCTTCTTCAGATCATCATTCTTCTCCACAAGAGTCATCATTTCCTCCTCATATCCATCACGTGTAGACTTGAGTTCTTCTTCCAGCTCCGTAATCTTGGTCAATGCCTTCTTCAGGTCTATCATGCCTGCGCACATCTAGTTCTCCTGGCAACGAATGTGCTGGTTTAACTCCTGGGTGAAAGCTGCAATTGATCTATCCTTCCTGGTGCTGATCATCTCCCATTGCTCATCTCGGCGCCCACAAATCTGGTAAATGGTATCCTTAAGATCCTTGTGGTAAACTTCTCCAATGCGTCCCATGGTGATGTGGGCTGCCATGATCTTTCCTAGACTCCAGGTTGGTGCATCAAAGGAAAAATCTATGGGCTCAGTGACTCGCTTGAACGTCCTTCCTGGAACTTGAACTTGAATCATCCAACGTTCCTCTTCTGGTAAAGTGGCGATGTAGGTCTCGTTGAAGCTTGGTACTCCGATGTTCAGGTATCTAGTGACTTCCTTCAAGTGGCGTCCAAAAGGTGTATCTTCATCCGATTGCATGAACTTGTTCCTTCCATCCGCCATCCTAATAGAGTAGAAAAGATGAGGAGTCAGAAATGAGAAGAGAGTAGTGATCTAGGGCTTTAGCTTAGTGGTCGTGTCCTACAGTCAGCCTGTGCTCTGATACCATCTTGTAGCCACCAGACCTCAAACAGTCTGATCTCTGTGCATCAGTGTCATCCCTGGATCGGTAATGCTGACACGCACAGTACTTGAAGGATTTATAACAAAGTAGCAATCACACACTTATTACATCGAATGTCTCAAAAGAGAACTTATTACAATAAATATGGCTTAAGGCCATCTAAAAACGATAACAGCGGAAGGCTTGGAAGATAAAACGAGTCCATCAACTCCAACGGCATCACTGAGTATAAGATCACGACCTAAGGCACCTTACTCGTCGTCTGAAAAGTCTGCAACATGAACGTTGCAGCCCGAAAACGGGTCAGCACATGGAATATGCTGGCAATGTAACACATAGAGAATAATGAACAGAATAATGCTATCACTACATGCATATATGGCTGGTGGAAAGCTCTATGGTTACAGTTTTGCATAAAGCCAGTTTTTCCCTACAGTAAAGGAATAAATTTTATTTAACTATCATGGTGGTTGTTAAACATTGAGAAAGTTCCTCCAACTCAATCCCAATTAAGCATCATCATTAACCCAATCAAATTTAAATTAAGTAACATGATGAGATTCACATGATAATCCAGATACTAGATACTCAAAATGTCCATAACCGGGGACACGGCTAACCATGATTAGTCCGTACACTCTGCAGAGGTTTGCGCACTTTTCCCCACAAGACTCGATCCCCTCCGTTGGAATTCTCGCACTACATGGTGTTTGAGAAACGGATGACCGAGACACAGTCTTTTAGAAGCATTAACTCTTTACTCTGGGTAGACAGTACAACCTACATCCCCTACATCTGCTAGTCTACCACTAAAAGAGGTCACACAACATACTCAACTATGCTAGAGCCCATAGTAGCTCGCGGCTACACACGGAAGTTTCTAGCATGAATAATCTTATGATCCCTTGAGCCCGAGTGGCGGTCCATAGGAGAATCACACGGTACCCCAGGATTTCCAAAAATACAGGCAACACTTGGTTCCCCGGGTGCCTCAATCCACCCAGATGTGAATTTAAGTTGTCACCTTAAGTAAACCATAAATTAACAATCTCACATCTCATGGATACACTCACCCAATCCACGTCTACTAGCATAGCATAGCAATATAAGCAAACGTAGAAGTAACTCCCAAAGGTTTGATAATAAACAGGTAATAGTTACTACCTCATCTACTTCCCAAAACCCACATATTAAATCAGATCCTAATCATGCAATTGTTTGAGGATAGATCTAATGCAATAAAAATGGGCAGTACAGAGGTATGATCAAAGTGTTACTTGCTTTGCTGATGATCCGTGAAACCTAGAGACTCTTAGTAGCAAGTGGCGCACTCCGGGTACTCTATCGCAAACAAACAAATACAATAAGCACTCATCTAATGCACGCGTAAAACTCAAATAAGAGATCTAACCATAAAGTTCGACTTAAGAACTCCGGTTTGCAAAAAGAATCAAATCAAATGAAGCAACGAAAGTCAAAACGGCGAAAGAAACAAGCTTCGATTAGTAATCTGGATCTAAGTCAAATTTTACAGTAGCAAAAACTTGTTTGAGTTGGTTAAATGGAAAGAGGGTTTCGAGATGAAACTCTAGGCGCTTGAATCGCCTGATTCCGATAAACGAGCGAAAAGTTATACTAAAAAAATCGGATGAGAAATCGCGATCGAAAATAATCACGGAAAATCCGAGAAAAAGAAAAACAAATGAACAGGCTAACGAATGAACGTTCGCTGTCTGCGACTAAACGACAAAAACCGTTCATTAAAATGAACGTACGGATGAACGTCCGTTAAATAAATAAACCGAGAAAACTGACGAACCGATCTAAAAAAAGGATCTAGGGTTCTTAAAAACGATCGGTTTTTATAAAAAAACCGGCGGTGGCTACCTCGGTTCCGACGAGGTCTCCGGCGAGGCGGCGGGGTCCGGCGGCTCCGGTGGTGGCGGCGCGGGGCGGCAGGGCGACGGTGGGCAGAGGCGGCGTCGGCGGCAACCGGCGGCGCGGGGCGCGGCGGCGGCGGCAGCTAGGGTTTTGGCGGCGGCGGGCTGGGCTCGCGATGTGGGCTTTGGGCGGCGGGGCGGCGCGGCTTATAAAGCCCCCCCCGGGCGGAGTACCGCTCGGGTACGGCCCGGAGTCGGTTTCTCTTTTTTTTTAAAAAAAAACCCGGTCGTGCAGTAAAAGAAAGAAAATAAATACTAAACAAACGCCACAAATCCCAAAATAATTTTTCCTCGTCCTCTAAAAATAAGCCGGACAAGATGAACATTTAGTTGGGCCTAAAATGCATTTTTGAAAAATGCGTATTTTTCCTAATTCAAATAAAATAGCAATAAAACTCCAAAATAAAATCTTATTTGATTTTATTATTAAATCTGCAATATTTCTTTATTTTGGGAAAGTCATTTTATTCCCTCTCTCTTATTTTTATTATAGAAATATTCGAAGATAAAATAATTAAAATCAAATGATCCTATTTTCATAGTTTGAGAAAACTCAAATATGAAAATAACGAAATCCCCAACTCTCTCCATGGGTCCTTGAGTTGCATGAAATTTCTAGGGTCAAGCAAAAATGCAATAAAATATGATATGCAATGATGATCTAATGTATAACATTTCAAATTGAAAATTTGGGATGTTACAGCTAATTGTTCATCAGGAAAGCTATCATCAATAGGTAGTGGGTCATCAAGAACATTCTCTAACCTAGACAAGTTGTCTGCAACGGGGTTCTCAGCTCCCTTTCTATCAATAATATGCAAATCAAATTCTTGGAGCAAGAGAACCCATCTAATAAGTCTAGGCTTAGCATCTTTCTTTTCCATAAGATATTTAATAGCAGCATGATCAGTGTGAATAGTAACTTTAGAATCAACAATATAAGGTCTAAACTTATCACAAGCAAATACAACTGCTAAGAATTCTTTTTCAGTAGTAGCATAATTTCTCTGGGCAGTATCAAGAGTTCTACTAGCATACTGGATAACATTTAATTTCTTATCAACTATTTGCCATAGAATAGCACCTACAACATAATCACTAGCATCACACATAATTTCAAAGGGTAAATTTCAATCAGGTGGCTGAACAATAGGTGCAGTGATCAAAGCTTTCTTAAGTATTTCAAATGCTTCTACATAATCATCATCAAAGACAAAAGGAATATATTTTGCAATAAATTAGTCAGAGGCCTAGAGATTTTAGAAAAGTCCTTAATGAACCTCCTATAAAAACCGGCATGACCAAGCAAACTTCTTATACCTTTAATGTCCTTGGGACATGGCATCTTTTCAATAGCATGAACTTTAGCTTTGTCAACTTAAATACCTCTCTCAGAAATCTTATGCCCTAAGACAATGCCTTCATTAACCATAAAGTGGCACTTTTCCCAATTCAAGACAAGCTTAGTGTCTTCACATCTCTGCAAAACTCGATCAAGGTTGCTCAAGCAATCATCAAAAGAGGATCCATAAATGGAAAAGTCATCCACGAATACCTCACAAATCTTTTCACACAAGTCAGAGAATATAGCCATCATGCATCTTTGAAAGGTAGCAGGTGCATTACATAAACCAAAAGGCATACGTCTATAAACAAAAGTACCGAAAGGGCAAGTAAAAGTAGTTTTTGATTGATCCTCCGCCGACACAGGTATTTGAGAGAAACCAGAATAACCATCTAGAAAGCAGAAATGTTTATGTTTGGATAGTCTTTCTAGCATTTAATCAATAAAAGGTAAAGGGTAATGATATTTTTTAGTAGCTTTATTTAATTTATGGAAATCAATTACCATCCTATAACCTGTAATAATTCTTTGCGGGATCAATTCATCTTTATCATTAGGAACGATAGTAATACCTCCCTTCTTAGGGACGCAATGGACAGGACATACCCAATCACTATCAGCAACGGGATAAATTATACCTGCCTCAAGGAGCTTTAGTATCTTCTTTCTTACCACTTCTTTCATCTTAGGATTTAACCACCGTTGAGGATCTCTAACTGGTTTGGAGCCTTCGTCCAATTTAATTTTATGTTGGCATAGAGTGGGACTAATGCCCTTAAGATCATCCAGAGTATATCCAATGGCAGCATGGTGCTTCTTCAAAGTTTTCAATAATCTTTCCTCTTCTTGCTCTGAAAGGTTAGCACTAATAATAACCGAATATATCTTCTTTTCATCAAGATAAGCATATTTAAGATTATCAGGTAAAGGTTTGAGCTCAAACACGGGATCACCCTTGGGTGGAGGAGGATCCCCTAGGATTTCAACATGCAAATTGTGTTTCAGAATAGGACCCTGTTTAAGGAATACTTCATCTATTTCCCTTCTTTCATTCATAAACATATCATTTTCATGGTCTAGCAAATATTGTTCTAACGGATTAGTAGGAGGCACGACAATAGAAGTAAGACCAATAATTTCATCCTTACTAGGTAATTCTTTATCATGGGGTTGTCTACGAATCTTAGCAAAGTTAAACTCATGTTTCATATCCCCCAAGCCAATTGTAACAACATCCTTTTCACAATCAATCTTAGCATTAACAGTATTCAAGAAGGGTATACCAAATATAATGGGACAAGAGCTATCTTGTGGCGAACCAAGAACAAGAAAATCAGTAGGATATTTAACTTTCCCACACAAGACTTCAACATCTCTAACAATCCCAAATGGTGTAATAGTATCTCTATTGGCAAGCTTAATAGTAACATCAATCTCTTCTAACTCAGCGGGTGCAATATCATGCATAATTTCATTATATAAAGAAATAGGTATTGCACTAGCGCTAGCACCCATATCACATAAACCATGATAACAATGATCTCTTATTTTAACAGAAATAATAGGCATGCCTACAAAAGGTCTATGTATCTTAGTATCGGGTCTAGCAATATTAGCAGTTTCACCACAGAAGTAAATAACATGCCCATCTATATTATCATCCAAGAGATCTTTAACCATAGCAATACTAGGTTCAATTTTAATTTGCTCAGGAGGTGTATATGTTCTAGTATTACTCTTATGAACCACAGTTGAAGCTTTGGCATGATCCTTTATTCTAATAGGGAAAGGTGGTTTCTCAACATAAGTAGTAGGAACAATAGGATCATTATAATTGATAGTCTTTTCTTCAGCTGTAACAGGTGCAACTACTTTTACTTCAGTGTGAGGATTATATTTAAACCACTTCTCCTTAGGGAGATCAACGTGAGCAGCAAAAGATTCACAAAAAGAAGCTACTATCTCAGAGTCAAGTCCATATTTAGCGCTAAATCCACGAAAAGCATCGGTATCCATAAAAGATTTAATACAATCAAACTTAGGTGTCATACCTGACTCCTTACCATCGTCAGAACCCCAATATTCAGAGTCGTGTTTAATTCTTTCCAGTAAGTCCCACTTGAATTCAGTAGTCTTCAGCATATAAGAACCAGCACAGAAAGTATCAAGCATGGTGCGATCATTGGGAGAAAGCCGAGCATAAAATTTTTGAATAATCATTTCTCTTGAGAGCTCATGATTGGGGAATGAATATAACATTGAATTAAGCCTCCCCCAAGCTTGAGCGATGATTTCTCCTTCACGAGGCCAGAAATTATATATGTAATTACGATCACGATGAACAAGATGCATAGGATAGAACTTCTGGTGAAATTCCAACTTCAATCGTTTATAGTTCCAAGATCCTGTATCATCACATAGCCTATACCATGTCAATGCATCTCCCTTCAGAGATAAAGGGAATACCTTACTCTTAACAACATCATCGGGAATACCTGCAAGCTTAAATAATCCACAAACTTCATCCACAAAGATAAGGTGTAAATCGGGATGCAATGTTCCATCTCCTGCAAAGGGATTAGCTAGCAGTTTCTCTATCATACCCGAAGGAATCTCAAAGTAAACATTTTCAGTAGTTTCAGTAGGTTGAGGAGCAACTCTTTGCTCTACTGGTCAGGGCGAAGATGCCCCGAACAAGCCCCTCAAAGGATTAGTTTCCATAGTAACAAGTGACAGAACATTTCAGCACACTATATAAATGTTTCCTTACCAAGTTCCACTCACCAAAGGCGCTTCACTCCCCGGCAACGGTGCCAGAAAAGAGTCTTGATGACCCACAAGTATAGGGGATCTATCATAGTCCTTTCAATAAGTAAGTGTGGCGAACCCAACGAGGAGCAGAAGGAAATGACAAGCGGTTTTCAGTAAGGTATTCTCTGTAAGCACTGAAATTGTAGGTAATAGATAGTTTTGTGATAAGATAATTTGTAACGGGCAACAAGCAAGGAAAGTAAATAAATTGCAGCAACATGGCCCAATCCTTTTTGTAGCAAAGGACAAGCCTGGACAATTTCTTATAATGAGAAAAGCGCTCCCGAGGACACATGGGAATTATCGTCAAGCTAGTTTTCATCACGCTCATATGATTTGCGTTCGGTACTTTGATAATTTGATATGTGGGTGGACCGGTGCTTGGGTACTACCCTTTCTTGGACAAGCATCCCACTTATGATTAACCCCTATTGCAAGCATCCGAAACTACAAAACAAGTATTAAGGTAAACCTAACCATAGCATGAAACTAGTGGATCCAAATCAGCCCCTTACGAAGCAACACATAAACTAGGGTTTAAGCTTCTGTCACTCTAGCAACCCATCATCTACTTATTACTTCCCAATGCCTTCCTCTAGGCCCAAATAATGGTGAAGTGTCATGTAGTCGACGTTCACATAACACCACAAGAGGAGAGACAACATACATCTCATCAAAATATCGAACGAATACCAAATTCACACGACTACTAATAGCAAGACTTCACCCATGTCCTCAGGAACAAACGTAACTACTCACAAAGCATATTCATGTTCATGATCAGAGGAGTATTAATATGCATTAAGGATCTAAACATATGATCTTCCACCAGATAAACCAATTAGCATCAACTACAAGGAGTAATCAACACTACTAGCAACCCACAGGTACCAATTTGTGGTTTTGATACAAGATTGGATACAAGAGATGAACTAGGGTTTTGAGTCGAGATGGTGCTGATGAAGATGTTGATGGAGATTGACCCCCTCCCATGAGAGGATCGTTGGTGATGACGATGGTGATGATTTCCCCCTCCCGGAGGGAAGTTTCCCCGAAGAACAGCTCCGCCGGAGCCCTACATCGGTTCCCCCTCGTGGCGGCGGAGTTTCGTCCCGTAAGCTTGCTTATGATTTCTTCCAGGGTAAAAGCCTTCATATAGCAGAAGATGGGCACCAGAGGGCCAACAAGGGGCCCAGGAGACAGGGGGCACGCCCAGTAGGGGGGGGGGGCGCCCCACCCTCGTGGCTAGGGTGTGGGCCCCCTCTGGTACTTTCTTTGCTCAATAATTCTTATTAATTCCAAAGATGACTTTCATGGAGTTTCAGGACTTTTGGAGCTGTGCAGAATAGGTTTCCAATATTTGCTCCTTTTCCAGCCAGAATCCTAGCTGCCAGCATTCTCCCTCTTCATAATAAACCTTGTAAAATAAGAGAGAATAGCCATAAGTATTGTGACATAACGTGTAATAATAGCCCATAATGCAATAAATATTGATATAAAAGCATGATGCAAAATGGACGTATCACCATCCCCGGTGGTTCACAGGCGCCGACCTCAAGCCGCCATGTCAAGCACCTCTTCTGGCAGGTGTGGGCCGCCCAGCTGTGGCAGGGGGCTCCTCCAGGCAGGGTGGTGCCCGAGACCGATATCACCTTCGACTTCAGGGATCACCCCATGAAAGCACAAGTGCTCCCTTGGTTATTTTGGTAATTAATGTCAACATATGTCTTGTTGGACTAATACTTTTATCTAGTATATTTCAGATGAGTTCAACAATGGCGTGGAATGGACAAGAGGATGTGGAACCCCTTCAAGATGCTAAGGACAAAGATTAGCAAAAGCTCAAGACTCTTCATTTCTATTTCAGTGGTCCAAGATCACATTGAGTCCATAGGAAAATCCAATTATATTAAAAGGGGTTGAGGTGTTGCTTAATGTCTACTTACTCAAAGTGCTTAGTGATATGCTCCAAAGCCCTCAACCACTTTCTCAATTCCAAATATGTCCAAAACCTAAAGTCAAACTCGGCCCCACCGATTTGATCTATCCGACGCCACCGAGTTCCTTTGACATAGCCACTGCCAGAAACCCTAATCAATGCGGTCTCACCGATAGGTATCTCGGTCTCACCGAGATGGCCTTGCAAACTCTGTGTTGCCCGTTGTCATTATTTCGGTCTCACTGAAATGAGCAATTGGTCCCACCGAGTTTGCTTGACCAAATCTCTATTTGCTCATTGCTAAAATCGGTCTCACCGAGTTCATGCAATCGGTCACATCGAGATGAGGTTTTGCTCTAACCCTAGCACATCAGTCCCACCAAGTTGATCATGTTGGTTCATACGTATCCAACGTATCTATAATTTTGATTGTTCCACGCTGTTATATTATCATTCTTGGATATTTTACAATCATTTTATATCATTTTTTGGGACTAACCTATTGACATAGTGCCAAGTGCCACTGTTTTTTGCTTATTTTTTACATCACAGGAAATCAATATCAAACGGAGTCCAAATGCAGCGAAACTTTTTGTGGATTTTTTCTGGACCAGAAGACTCCTGTTGGGCCAAGAAAATACTTGAGAGGAGTTCTGAGGGGAGCACAACCCACCAGGGCGCGCCTGGGGGCCCAGGCGCGCCCAGGTGGGTTGTGCCCACCTCAGTGGCCTCTCGCACTACCTCTTTGCTCTATAAATACCCCAATATTCTAGAAACCCTTGAGGAGTCGACGAAAATCAATTCCAGCCGCCGCAAGTTCCAGAACCACCAGATCCAATCTAGACACCATCACGGAGGGGTTCATCATCCTCATTGGTGCCTCTCCGATGATGCGTGAGTAGTTCATTGTAGACCTACAGCTCCGTAGTTAGTAGCTAGATGGCTTCCTGTGTCTCTTTTGATTCTCAATACAATGGTCTCTTGGAGATCTATTTGATGTAACACTTTTTTACGGTGTGTTTGTTGGGATTTGATGAACTTTCAGTTTATGATCATATCTATGTTTTTATCCATGAAAGTTATTTGAGTCTTTTGATCTCTTATATGCATGCTTACTTATAGCCTCGTATTTCTTCTTCGAATCTTTGGTTTAGTTTGGCCAACTAGATCGGTTTTTCGTGCCATGGGAAGAGGTGCTTTGCGATGGGTTCGATCTTACGGTGCTTGATCCTAGTGACAGAAGGGGAACTGACACGTATGTATCGTTGCTATTAAGGATCACAAGATGGGGTCTATTTCTACATAAATAGATCTTGTCTACATCATGTCATCGTTCTTATTGCATTACTCCGTTTCTCCATGAACTTAATACACTAGATGCATGCTGGGTAGTTGTTGATGTGTGGAGTAATAGTTGTAGATACAGGGATGAGTCGGTCTACTAATCTTGGACGTGATGCCTATATAATGATCATTGTCTGGATATCATCATGATTATTTGAAGTTCTATCAATTGCCCAATAGTAATTTGTTTACCCACCGTATGCTATTTTTCTCGAGAGAAGCCACTAGTGAAATCTAAGGCCCCTGGGTCTCTTCTTTATTATATTTTCCTTCGTGATCTATTTTTATTTGCTTTTATTTTCAGATCTATTAATCCAAGAATAAAAAATACCTTGCTGCAATTTTATTTATTTATTTTATCTCGCATTCCCGTGAGATCTATTTATCCAATCTACTACAATTTTACCTATCTTTTTACCCGTGAGGGTTTGACAACCCCTCTCTTACGCCGGGTTGCAAGTATTTGTTCTTTGTGTGCAGGAGCTATTTACGTGGTGTTGTGTGGTTCTCCTACTGGTTCGATAACCTTGGTCTCATCACTGAGGGAAATACCTATCGTAGCTGTGCTAAATCATCCTTCCTCTTTGGGGAAATACCAACATAGTTCAAGCCACATCATAAGTAATTTCTGGTGCCGTTACCAGGGAGGCGTCATCAACATCTACCAGGTTCCTAATCACAAATTTCATCTCCTTGCAATTTACATTATTTTCCATTTGCCTCTCGTTTTCCTCTCCCCACTTCACAAAAATTTGCCATTTTTATTCGCCCTTTTTTCTGTTTGCCATTTTCTCATCAGATCAGTTTTTGAGTGCAATCTTGTTGCGTAGTCACGATGACTCAAGAGAACAACAAGTTGTGTGATTTATCCAATACCAACAAGAATGCTTTTTTTAGCACTCCGATTACTCCTCCCGCCACCAGTGCGGAGTCTTGTGATATTAATGCCGCTTTGCTGAATCTTGTTATGAAAGATCAATTTTCCGGTGCTCCTAATGAGGATGCCGCATCCCATATTAACACATTCGTGGAATTATGCGATATGCAAAAGAAAAAAGATGTGGACAATGATATTGTGAAGTTTAAATTATTCCCGTTTTCTTTGCGAGATCATGCAAAAATTTGGTTTTCTTCTTTGCCTCGCAATAGTGTCAATTCTTGGGATAGGTGCAAAGATGCCTTTATTACTAAGTATTTTCCTCCTGCGAAAATTATTTCCCTTAGAACACAGATCATGAATTTCAAGAAACTTGAACACGAGCATGTTGCACAATCTTGGGAAAGGATGAAATTAATGCTAAGGAATTGCCCAACTCATGGGTTAATTCTTTGGATGATCATACAAATTTTTTATACGGAGTTGAATATTGTTTCTCGAAATCTTTTGGACTCCGCCATGGGTGGTACTTTTATGGAAATTACTTTGGGTAAGCCACCGAATTGCTTGAGAATATTATGGCAAATTATTCACAATGGCATACCGAAACAACTCGTACTAGTAAAAAAGTTAATTCGGTTGAAGAAATTCCTTCTTTGAGTGAAAAAGTTGATGCTCTTATTAAATTGGTTGCTAATAAAAGTGCTCCTATTAATTTTAATGATGTGCCTTTGTCTACTTTGATTGAGCAAAATAGTGATGCCATAGATGTGATTTTAATGATGTGCCTTTGTCTACATGAAGATCTTGCACGGGGAAACGACCTCAACCTCTGCCCCTGTTGTTGGGGTCGGACAGAGTGCTATAACCACAGCTCAAGCGGCCCTCTCGGTGGCATCTCCTCAGTGAAGAATTGCGGGAAGCGGATCCAAGAGCGCGGAGGCATCGCCTCCCATATCAGGAATTCGCGCGAGGAGCCTTCAACGTGAGCTCGTGGGGCGATGGCGCGCACCGCCACGGCATGCTCGCCGCGACCAAGGCGCGAGCGGTGCTGGCGCTGCCTCCCCCTCCGAAGCCTTGCGCGTGGGCTCACAAGGGCAGAGGGTAGCCGGGGGAGGCCGCTCGTACCAAGGTCTCGTCACTTCTTGCCTCAGGACGGCGTCGCGGGAGCAGACCAGCCTTTTCTTCGGCGGGAGTGACCCCAGCACTTCACGAGGGGTTTTCCCTTCTCAACAGCGGAAAATCTCTGTATCGGCGCCATGGGCGTCGCTACAAGGCAGTGGAGCAAGGAGGAGGAAGAAGAAGTGGGCGGAATGGAGGAAGAGATGGGCAACGGGGGCTCCGTCCGTCGCCTCATTTATAGCCATGAGGACGCCAACCGTTGCCCTCCACGATCGCAGGTAATGGTCTTTTTGCATGTAGGGACTCGTCAAGTCGGCCAGTTGCCAAGATAGCATGGGGAAGCAGAGATGCCCACGTCCTGTCAATCGCCACGCGTCAATCAAGACCGCAGGCTATTGGGGCCCGCGGAGCTCCACACTTGCCCTTTGGCTTCGCCTTGAAGCCAAGTCCGAGCACGCCTTGGTCCCAGAGGCTACTGTTGGCATTCTAGGAACGGGGGTACACAGACTTGCCTGCCTGCGGCCTAGTGCGTGGCTCATCCAGCGACCTGGTACGGCCCATCTTCATCAGCAAACACTCAAGACCCTCGCGAGGGGCCAAGCCTCGTGAGGTGGACGATGCAATACCTTCTCAGGGGCAGCCTCGCTAGGCTGGCTCGCGAGGAGCGGAGATATCTATGCAAGAGGCACCTCATGAGGAGAGCGTGACATGAGCCATGATGACCAAGGCCGGGCGGGTGATACGTCTCCAACGTATCTATAATTTATGAAACATTCATGCTATTATATTATCTGTTTTGAATGTTTATGGGCTTTATTATACACTTTTATATTATTTTTGGGACTAACCTACTAACCGGAGGCCCAGCCCATATTGCTGTTTTCTTGCCTATTTCAGTGTTTCAAAGAAAAGGGATATCAAACGGAGTCCAAACGGAATGGAACCTTTGGGAGCATTACTTTTGGAACGGAAGCGATCCAGGAGACTTGGAGTTGAAGTCAAGGAAGCTTTGAGGTGGCCACGAGGGTGGGGGCGCACCCCCTGTCTCGTGGGCCCCTCGTGGCTCCCCCGACCGACCTCTTTCGCCTATATATTCCCATATACCCTAAAACCATCGAGGAACATAATAGATCGGGAGTTCCGCTGCTGCAAGCCTCTATAGCCACCAAAAACCTCTCGGGAGCCTGTTCCGGCACCCTACCGGAGGGGGGATCCCTCACCGGTGGCCATCTTCATCATCCTGGTGCTCTCCATGACAAGGAGGGAGTAGTTCAGCCTCGGGGCTGAGGGTATGTACCAATAGCTATGTGTTTGATCTCTCTCTCTCTCTCTCTCTCTCTCTCTCTCTCTCGTGTTCTCTCTATGGCACGATCTTGATGTATCGCGAGCTTTGCTATTATAGTTGGATATTATGATGTTTCTCCCCCTCTACTCTCTTGTGATGAATTGGGTTTCCCTTTGAAGTTATCTTATCGGATTGAGTCTTTAAGGATTTGAGAACACTTGATGTATGTCTTGCCATGCTTATCTTTGGTGACAATGGGATATCACGTGATCTCCTTGATGTATGTTTTGGTGATCAACTTGCGGGTTCCGCCCATGAACCTATGCATAGGGGTTGGCACACGTTTTCTTCTTGACTCTCCGGTAGAAACTTTGGGGCACTCTTTGAAGTACTTTGTGTTGGTTGAATAGATGAATCTGAGATTCTGTGATGCATATCGTATAATCATGCACATGGATACTTGAGGTGACAATGGAGTATCTCGGTGACATTAGGGTTTTGGTTGATTTGTGTCTTAAGGTGTTATTCTAGTATTAACTCTATGATAGATTGAACGGAAAGAATAGCTTCGTGTTATTTTACTATTGACTCTTGAATAGATTGAGCAGAAAGGATAACTTTGAGGTAGTTTCGTACCCTACCATAATCTCTTTGTTTGTTCTCCGCCATTAGTGGCTTTGGAGTGACTCTTTGTTGCATGTTGAGGGATAGTTATATGATCCGGTTATGTTATTATTGTTGAGAGAACTTGCACTAGTGAAAGTATGAACCTTAGGCCTTGTTTCATACCATTGCAATACCGTTTACGCTCACTTTTATCAATAGTTACCTTGCTGTTTTTATAATTTCAGATTACAAAAACCTATATCTACCATCCATATTACGCTTGTATCACCATCTCTTCGCCGAACTAGTGCACCTATACAATTTACCGTTGTATTGGGTGTGTTGGGGACACAAGAGACTCTTTGTTATTTGGTTGCAGGGTTGTTTGAGAGAGACCATCTTCATCCTACGCCTCCCACGGATTGATAAACCTTAGGTCATCCACTTGAGGGAAATTTACTATTGTCCTACAAACCTCTGCACTTCGAGGCCCAACAACGTCTACAAGAAGAAGGTTGTGTTGTAGACATCAAGCTCTTTTCTGGCGCCGTTGCCGGGGAGGTGAGTGCTTGAAGGTATATCTTTAGATCTTGCAATCGAATCTTTTTGTTTCTTGTTTTATCACTAGTTTAGTCTATAAGAAAACTACAAAAAATGGATTTGAGTTTGCCTCACATGCTTCATCTTTTTAATATCTTTCATGAGAAGGATGGAAAGGAAAATTGTGCTCAAGTGCAAGAAGAAGAAGTCTATAAAACGTTTGGTATTAAATCTTTCAATGATATGCATGATTGCAATGTTGTTAGTATGAATTCCTTGAATATCCATGATGCTTATGATATGGAAAGGCCCAAGCTTGGGGATGCTATGTTTGATGAGGATGACATATTTGAGAATATATTTGCTGAAACTAATGTTTGTCCCAAGCTTGGGGATGCTACGTTCAATGAAGATGATTTTTTTTGCCTCTCAAGTTTTGATATGCAAAGTTGTTATGATGATAGCATGCCTCTTACCTATGATGATTATATTGATGAAAGTGGGTTTGGAAGAGTGTCAAATTTAGGAAGTAGTGATCCCACTATTTTGGAGGCTGTTGAATTTTATTGTGATGAATATGAAAGTGGATTTGGAAGAGTGTCAACTTTATTTAGTGATGATTCCACTATCTTGGGAGAGGTTTCAATCGATTATGATGAGAACCAAGTTGCTACTTATGATGATTATTGTGATAAAACTTATGCTATAAAAAGTAGTGATGATTATATTTATAAAACTTGTCATGATTATGATTACCCTTTTTCTATACATTACTCTTTTAATGTGGAAACAATTTATAGTATTCAAGTCTCTTATGATACTCCCACTATTCCGAATGAGAAGGATTTTGCTTATGTGGAGAGTAGTAAATTTTCTATGCTTGTAGATCATGAAAAGAATGCTTTAGGTGCTAGTTATATTGTTGAATTAATTCATGATGCTACTGAAAATTATTATGAGGGAGAAACATATGCTTGTAGGAATTGCAATAATATCAAGTTTCCTCTCTATGTGTTGAAAATCTTGAAGCTATGCTTGTTTTGCCTTCCTATGTTAGTTGATTATTGTTCCCATAAGTTGTCTGTTCACAAATCCCTATGCATAGGAAATGGGTTAGGCTTAAATGTGCTAGTCGTATGCTTCATGATGCTCCCGTTATGTTTCAATTCTTGTCTTTTATGTGAGCATCATTGTCATCATCATGCCTAGCTAGAAAGGCATTAAAGAAAAACGCTTGTTGGGAGACAACCCAATATTTACCTTTACTGTTTTTGTGTGTTCACATGGTTATGCTACTGTAGTAATCATGTTTTATAGCTTTTGTTTCAATAAAGTGCCAAGTAAGACCTTTAGGATAGCCTACGGTGATAGTTGTGTTGATCCTGCTGAGAATCAGAAACTTTTGCACCCAGTAAATTAGTTTTGATAATTCACAGAAATGTGCTTCTGATCTGATTCTTTTTTCTCTGGATTGGTACACAAATTTTTTAGGACTTCCTAATTTGGTAGGATTTTTGGAGTTCCAGAGGTATACATTTGATACAGATTGCTACAGACTTCTGTTTTTGACAGATTCTGTTTTTCGTGTGTTGTTTGCTTATTTTGATGAATCTATGAGTAGTATAGGAAGGTATGAACCATAGAGAAGTTGGAATACAGTAGATATTACACTAGTATGAATTTAGAATGAGTTAATTACAGTACCTAAGTGGTGGTTTTATTTTCTTATACTAACGGAGCTTTCGAGTTTTCTGTTAAGCTTTGTGTTGTGAAGTTTTCAGGTTTTGGGTAAAGATTCGATGGACTATGGAATAAGGAGTGGCAAGAGCCTAAGCTTGGGGATTCCCAAGGCACCCCAAGTCAATATTCAAGGACAACCAAGAGCCTAAGCTTGGGGATGCCCCGGATGGCATCCCCTCTTTCGTCTTCGTTCATCGGTAACTTTACTTGGAGCTATAATTTTATTCACCACATCATATGTGTTTTGCTTGGAGCGTCATTTTATTTTGTCAGTATTTGCTTGCTGTTATTTATATTAATGTTTTGCATCTTTATTTTCAACAAAAATGTCAAGGATAGCCTTTACCATGCTTATTTTGCAAGTATACATGTTGCTATTTGAAAACAGAAAGTTTACCGCTGTTGCGTTGAGCTCTGATAAATCTTCTACAGCGTAGTATTTTTCTCATAATTTTTGGAGTTAGGGAAGTATGATGAATCTTGCATTCTTTACAGACTATACTGTTTTGGCAGATTGCTGTTATGTTTGCGTTGTTTGCATATGTTTGCTTCTTTAATGATTTTATTTGAGGATAGGAGTATTAAATATGCAGAGGCATTTAGTATGCAATGTTGAATAATAATTTTAATGATTTGTTACAGTAGAAAATGATAAGGTTTTGCATTGGTTTATACTAACTTATCTCACGAATTCTTGTTGAGTTTTATGTGAATGAAGTTTTTGAGAAATAGAGACACCATAATCTGAGGAATTAAGGAGACACAAAAGCTCAAGCTTGGGGATGCCCAAGGCACCCCAAGATAATATTCCAAGAAGTCTCAAGCATCTAAGCTTGGGGATGCCCCGGTAGGCATCCCACCTTTCTTCTTCAACAACTATCGGTTAGTATCGGTTGAACTTAAGTTTTTGCTTCTTCACATGAGTTGTGCTATCCTTGCAATGTAATTTTATTTTGTTTTGCTTGCTGTTTGAATACAATACCAAGATATGAAATTCTTAAATGAGAGAGAGTCTTCACATAGTTACATAATTATTTAGCTACTCATTGATCTTCACTTATATCTTTTTGGAGTAGTTTGTCATTTACTCGTGTGCTTCACTTATATCCTATGAGTAAATGGTTGAATGAGTTGAATGTCATAAATCTGATATTATATATGTTTCATTTGCTTATCCCATGGGGAGTAATGACTTCACATCTAAGAAGTAGAGGTTGTAAATTTATTGAAGGTTAGCAAGCATTGTATTGGTCATTTGAACAATTCATGAAAGAATATTGAAGGAAGAGAGATTTCACATATAAATATACTATCTTGGACATCTTTTATAATTGTGAGCACTCATTAAGTATGACATGCTAAAGAGTTGATGTTGGACAAGGAAGACAACGAAATGGGTTATGTTTTCTCACATCTCAGTTAAAGTATATTATCATGGACCATTCAAACATGTTGAGCTTGCCTTTCCCCCTCATGCTAGCCAAAATTCCTTGCACCAAGTTGAGATACTACTTGTGCTTCCAAATATCCTTAAACCCAGTTTTTGCCATGAGAGTCCACAATACCTACTATGGATTGAGTAAGATCCTTCAAGTAAGTTGTCATGTTGCAAGAAATAAAAATTGCTCTCTAAATATGTATGACTTATTAGTGCGGAGAAAATAAGCTTTATACGATCATGTGATATGGAAGTAATAAAAGCGACGGACTGCATAATAAAGGTTCATATCACAAGTGGCAATATAAAGTGACGTTCTTTTGCATTAAGATTTTGTGCATCCAACCCTAAAAGCACATGACAACCTCTGCTTCCCTCTGCGAAGGGCCTATCTTTTACCTTGTGTATTTTACTTTATGCAAGAGTCAAGGTGATATTCACCTTTTCCTTTTTCATTTTATCCTTTGGCAAGCACCTTGTGTTGGAAAGATCCTGAGGCTGAGGGTATGTACCAGTAGCTATGTGTTTGATCTCTCTCTCTCTCGTGTTCTCTCTATGGCATGATCTTGATGTATCGCGAGCTTTGCTATTATAGTTGGATCTTATGATGTTTCTCCCCCTCTACTCTCTTGTGATGAATTGAGTTTTCCCTTTGAAGTTATCTTATCGGATTGAGTCTTTAAGGATTTGAGAACACTTGATGTATGTCTTGCCGTGCTTATCTGTGGTGACAATGGGATATCACGTGATCCACTTGATGTATGTTTTGGTGATCAACTTGCAGGTTCCGCCCATGAACCTATGCATAGGGGTTGGCACACGTTTTTGTCTTGACTCTCTGGTAGAAACTTTGGGGCACTCTTTGAAGTACTTTGTGTTGGTTGAATAGATGAATCTGAGATTGTGTGATGCATATCGTATAATCATGCCCAAGGATACTTGAGGTGACAATGGAGTATCTAGGTGACATTAGGATTTTGGTTGATTTGTGTCTTAAGGTGTTATTCTAGTATGAACTCTATGATAGATTGAACGGAAAGAATAACTTCATGTTATTTTACTATGGACTCTTGAATAGATTGAGCAGAAAGGATAACTTTGAGGTAGTTTCGTACCCTACCATAATCTCTTCGTTTGTTCTCCGCTATTAGTGGCTTAGGCCTTGTTTTGACTCTTTGTAGCATGTTGAGGGATAGTTATATGATTCAGTTATGTTATTATTGTTGAGAGCACTTACACTAGTGAAAGTATGAACCTTAGGCCTTGTTTCCTACCATTGCAATACCGTTTACGCTCACTTTTATCATTAGTTACCTTGCTGTTTTTATAATTTCAGATTACAAAAACCTATATCTACCATCCATATTGCACTTGTATCACCACCTCTTCGCCGAACTAGTGCACCTATACAATTTACCGTTGTATTGGGTGTGTTGGGGACACAAGAGACTCTTTGTTATTTGGTTGCAGGGTTGTTTGAGAGAGACCATCTTCATCCTACGCCTCCCACGGATTGATAAACCTTAGGTCATCCACTTGAGGGAAATTTGCTACTGTCCTACAAACCTCTGCACTTGGAGGCCCAACAACGTCTACAAGAAGAAGGTTGTGTAGTAGACATCAGCGGGCTCCAGGCGGGCGCCAGCAGGCGCAGAGTACCAGTTTCCTCTTTGGTGCTAAAGGGGCAAGCATAGGCGAGGAGTCCCGAGGCACCAGGCAAAGGTTTCCATATCAGTGCAACAAGACCAAGACCAGCAGGACGTCATGAAGGAGGTCATCACGGAGCCCACGACAACGTCACTACCAGAGCCTTTGGCAGGCCAAGACCACCTTTTGTCAGGATAGCTTGTACTAGTTGCCCCCCTTCAAACTTGGCCGTTGTGGGATCTCTTCCCACCTAATATTTGGGAAGAGGACCCGGGCCTCTATAAATAGGACTAACCACCACCATAGAAGGGGCAACTCATAGAGAGAGATAGAGAGAGGAATCCCAACCTTGGCTAGCTGACCAAGCCCAAGAACACCTCTCCTCCTGAGGCTGTTCGACCATTGTACTAGTTCATCCTTAGCCTACAAGGCAATCCACCACACCACACGTGAGTAGGGTATTACACCACAATGGTGGCCCGAACCAGTATAAACCCCCGTGTCTCTTGTTCTTTGGGTTTGTCAAGCTAGGCCTTGAGATCGGTGCGAGAGCGAGCTAGGGAGAGAGAGATCTTCGTGCGCACACGTTCGAACCTCAAGGGTTTACCGGAACCCAAAATCTGACAGTATTGGCACAATCAGTACATGGACAGAGGATGTAATCCGCATCACCAATTCTCCTCTTTGTACTTTCAGCCAAATTCATGAACTCTGTCACGCCACTAATAAAATATGCGGTTTTCCGATTCTTCATCCATCGAGATCGTTCCATCTGCACCAGACGAATGGTAATTAAAAACAAAACGAACTACATTAATACATGGATTAACTACTGCCCAAAGATGCGTGCATAAATCACAAGGTTTTATTTTCATAATTATTGAGGGTGCTCCATGTTGTTATCCAGACGTGCAATGACAAAAATTAACGGCCAGTCAATTTACACGCAAAGTAACAGTACAACACTACCCTTAGGAATTGTATACCTTAATTAAGCCATTCATGAAAAGAATACCTGAATTAATTAGCCGCACAGCGACCTCCACCCAGCAGACATAGAAGCATGATGCGGCGGCATGCCGAGACAGTAGGGTCGAGGAGCAAAGCTTAGTGCGGCTGCCGCCTGAAGTTTGACCTCCACTATCCCGCCATCGACCGCGATGGATGTGCTCGAATCACGCCGCCGCCAACCTCGATGGTTGAGCTCCTCCTATCTCCCGCCGAAGACCAAGGATTGACCTCCTATGACGCCGCCACCGCCCATCGACTGAGGATTGACCTCTTCTCCTATAGCCGCTGCCTAGGTTGCCGCCGCCATCTCTATATGTACAACGGTTGTTTTTTATGGATATCCGTAGAGCGGATGTTTACACGGTATCACTGTAACTCAATTATATGGACATGGTAGTACATCACATATGGTTATGTAACGGCAACCATGTCTAACCTACGTTGTCTTCTCACACGGTTTGGTGCAGAAATCGTGTGTGACGTTGTAATACCTAACACAAACGACATGTATAAATAGTGTGCCGTATACAACATATAGTTCCATAACTAGTTCCCGACTGTTAGCTTATCCCCATCGTTTTCCCATTTCCCCCAAATCCCTACATAGCCTCCAAATTCCCTCACGTGGCGCTGACGTTGGGGGAATGCGGACGAGTGGTGCTGATTGCTACCTCTTGAGCACCGCGTTGGTTTTCCCTTGATGAAGAAAGGGTGATGCAACAAAGTAGCGTAAGTATTTCCCTCAGTTTTGAGAACCAAGGTATCAATCCAGTAGGAGCAAGTCCCTCGTACGTACACAAACAAACAAGAACCTCGCAACCAACGCGATAAAGGGGTTGTCAATCCCTTCACGACCACTTGCCAAAGTGACATCTGATAGAGATAATAAGATAAGATAAATATTTTTGGTATTTTTATGATATAGATTGGAAAGTAAAGATTTCAAAATAAAGTAGATGGGATCTCACGGGTACAAAAGGTTGCGATAGTGGAAATAGGGTTTCGTGGTGCTCCTGGATGTTTTCGGGGTACGTAAGTATATATAGGCGAAGGAAGTCGGTCAGGGGAGCCACGAGGGGCCCACGAGGGTGGGGGCACGCCCTGGACCCTCGTGGCTGCCTTGTTTTCTTCTTGACGTCCACTCCAAGTCTCCTGGATTGCGTTTGTTCCAAAAAGATCTCTCCCGAAGGTTTCATTCTGTTTGGACTCCGTTTGATATTCCTTTTCTTCGGAACACTGAAATAGGCAAAAAAATAGCAATTTGGGCTGGGCCTCCGGTTGATAGGTTAGTCCCAAAAATGTTATAGAAGTGTGTAGTAAAGCCCATAAACATCCAAAACAGGTAATATAATAGCATGGAACAATCAAAAATTATAGATACGTTGGAGACGTGTCAAGCATCCCCAAGCTTAATTCCTGCTCGTCCTCGAGTAGGTAAATTATAAAAGGAGAATTTTTGATGTGGAATGCTACCTAGCATATTTCTCAATGTAATTTTCTTTATTGTGGCATGAATGTTCAGATCCAAATGATTCAAGATAAAAGTTCATATTAACATAAAAATAGTAATACTTCAAGCATACTAACAAGTAATCATGTCTTATCAAAATAACATAGACAAAGAAAGCTTATCCCTACAAAAATCATATAGTTAGGCTATGTTTCATTTTCGTCACACAAAATACTCCCATCATGCACAACCCTGGTTTCAGCCATGCAATTGGTTCATACTTTTTTAACGCGCTTAAGCTTTTTTCAACTCTCACACAATACATGAGCGTGAGCCATGGATATAGTACTATGAGTGGAATAGAATATGATTATGGAGGTTGTGTGGAGAAGACAAAAAAGGAGAAAGTCTCACATTCACAAGGCTAATCAACGGGCTATGGAGATGCCCATAAATTGATGTCAACATGAGGAGTAGGGATTGCCATGCAACAGATGCACTAGAGCTATAAATGTATGAAAGCTCAACAGAAGAAACTAAGTGGGTGTGCATCCAACTTGCTTGCTCACGAAGACCTAGGGCATTTTGAGGAAGCCCATCATCGGAATATAAAAGCCAAGTTCTATAATGAAAAATTCCCACTAGTATATGAAAGTGACAAAAATAAGAGACTCTCTATCATAAAGATCATGGTGCTACTTTGAAGCACAAGTGTGGAAAAGGATAGTAACATTGTCCCCTTTATTTTTTTGGGCCTTCCTTTTTTTATTTGGCCTCTTTTTTTATTTGGCCTTTCTCTTTTTTTGGCCTTTCTTTTCAAGGGACAATGCTCTAATAATGATGATCATCACACTTCTATTTACTTAGAGCATCTCCAGCAGCGCCGCCAGAATGGCATCCCCAGGCAATTTTTCGCGCCGACGCCAAAAAAACGGCCCAGTCGCACCCCCAGGAGCCCGATTTTCGCTGACCTAGGCCGAAATCAGCGCCGGCGGACCCAGGCCAAACTCGGCGCGCTGGGGCGAGTGGTTTTGGCGCGAAGCAGCCGCAGGCCCGCCGAGTCAGCGAGATGGGCGCTTCATCGCCCTCACCGGCTCGGTTCCTGCGGGAATCAATGCCAAGGCTGCCACACCGCCGCTGCTGGTCAGCCTTGCCATTGATTCCTCACGGGCGTCGCATCACGGGGCGGCGCAGCGACGCCTTCCCTCCTGCCACACGTACACACGGGCGCTGCTATATAAAGCCGGTGGCCTCCCTCGCCTCTGGCCACACCAGCCCTAGCGGCCGAGCTCTCCCTCTCCCATGCGCCGCCGCCGAGCCCTCCCTCTTCCTCCCTGTCCCTCACTCCGACACCCGATGGCCGCAAGTTTCCCCGGCAACGCGGCCAACGGCTTGGGCCGCCGCTCGCTCCACGAATAGGAGTCGTGGCTCCTATTCGAGGCCAACATCCCGTCGCCGCCAGACATGCACGCCAGCCCGACGGGGTGGAGGCTTAGCAACGGGGGAGTGCCCGTTCCCCTGTTGCCCAACGTCGTGGTGCGCCCCCCTACTTTGCCGCCGAGGTCGAGCTCGTGCGCGCCTCCCTCACTGACGAGCAGCTCACCCTCCCCCAGTACGTTGCCGACAACCACGCGGCGTGGGCGGCGTACTTCGAGCATCATGAGGAGCAGAGGCTGGCGTCCACCAATGGGGCGTCGGTGGTGGGCGGCATGAAGAACAGCGAGGGGCACCGCCTGTGGTGGTGCGTCCCTGGCCGCATGCTCGAGGGCGTGCTGGCGCACCTTGAGGGCAGCATTGAACCGCCATTGGCATACCCGCCCCCGGCGGCCACCCCAGCCCACCGCCGACGCGCTGGGCAATGGATGCCCAGGAGGTTCGGCTCCTCCTCGTCTTCCTCCCCGCACTCCTCCTCACGATCTTCTTCCGACACCTCCGGCTCTCCGGCGCTGCTCGGTGTCAAGGCCAAGCCCGCGGCGGAGACTCTGCTCGGCCGGCGCACTCGTAGCGCCGGCATCGTCATCAACGAGGGCGGCCGGCGCACCCCCTTGTCGGCTCCTCCACGCTTCGTCAAGCCAAAGACAGAGCCGGGGCTGACGGCCGTGAAACCGGAGCCGGGGCTCCCCGCCGTGAAGACGGAGCACGGCAACGTGGAGCTCGACGACAAGGTGGCCCTGAAATGGGCGCGAAAGGACTACTTGAAGATGGAGAGGGTGCGCCAGTGCGCCGCCCTGTGGCGCTTCGAGCAGCGCCACCGGGGCCGCGACGAAGGACGAGCCGTCGTCCTCGATGACAGCGATGACGATGACGCGCCGCCGCCGCCACCAGTTCGCCATGGCGACGCCGGGAAGGGGTCCAGCAGGGACGACCGCGTCAAGGAGGAGAAGGCCGCCGCCGCCGACGACAGCGAGGACGGTGGGGACGACGACGACTACTCTGTGTTCAACGATTTCTTTTTTTTAGATATATTTGCTATGTAAGCCGTGAACATGTCTAATATATGCCAAAGTTTGCCAAAATTTAGCTGTGTTTAACTGAACTTCACCGAACGTTTTTTTTGAAACAATTAGACGCGTCTGGGGGCGGCCCTGGGGCCGACGACTAGGGACCAGCTTGCCCCCAGGCCGTTTTTTGCGTCGGCTCGCCCCCAGGCGGCGATTTTAGGCGCCCCCTAGGGGGCCAATGGCTGGAGATGCTCTTACAACTCATGTATTACAACTCGATACTAGAATAAAATATGACTCTATATGAATGCCTCCGGTGGTGTACCGGGATGGGCAATGAATCAAGAGTGACATGTATGAAAAATTATGCATGGTGGCTTTGCCACAAATACGATGTCAACTACATGATCATGCAAGGCAATATGACAATGATGAAACGTGTCATAATAAATGAAATGGTGGAAAGTTGCATGGCAATATGTCTCGGAATGGCTATGGAAATGCCATAATAGGTAGGTATGGCGGCTGTTTTGAGGAAGATATAAGGTGGTTTATGTGTGATAGAGCGTATCATATCACGGGGTTTGGATGCACCGGCGAAGTTTGCACCAACTCTCAAGGTGAGAAAGGGCAATGCGCGGTACCGTAGAGGCTAGCAATGATGGAAGGGTAAGAGTGCGTATAATCCATGGACACACATTAGTCATAAAGAACTCATATACTTATTGCAAAAGTTCATTAGCCCTCGAAGCAAAGTACTATTACACATGCTCCTAGGGGAAGGGTTGGTAGGAGTTAAGCATCGCGCGATCCCGACCTCCACACATAAGGAAGGCAATCAAAAGAACACCCCATGCAACAAATTTGTTACACAACTTTTATCGTACGTGCATGCTACGGGACTTGCCAACTTCAACACAAGTATTTCTCAATTTCATAATTACCCAACTAGCACGACTCTAACATTACCACCTTTATATCTCAAAACAATTATCAAGCATCAAATTGATCATAGTATTCAATGCACTTTCTATTATAGTTTTTATTATACCCAACTTGGATGCCCATCATTCTAGGACCAATTTTATAACCATAGCAAATACCATGCTGTTCTAAAAGACTCTCAAAATAATATAAGTGAATCATGAGAGATCAATAATTTCTACAAAATAAAACCACCGCCGTGCTCTAAAAAGATATAAGTGAAACACTAAGCAAAATTGCCTAGCTCAAAAGATATAAGTGAAGCACATAGAGTATTCTAATAAATTCCGAATCATATGTGTCTCCCAAAAGGTGTGTAAAGTAAGGATGATTGTGGTAAACTAAAAAGCAAAGACTCATATCATACAATATGCTCCAAGAAAAACCCATATCATGTGGTGAATAAAAATATAACTCCAAGTAAAGTTACCGATAGACGAAGACGAAAGAGGGGATGCCTTCCGGGGCGTCCCCAAGCTTAGGCTTTTGGTTGTCCTTGAATTACCTTGGGGTGCCATGGGCATCCCCAAGCTTAGGCTCTTTCCACTCCTTATTTCATAGTCCATCAAATCTTTACCCAAAACTTGAAAACTTCACAACACAAAACTCAACAGGAAATCTCATAAGCTCCATTAGTGCAAGAAATAAAAATCACCACTTAAGGTACTGTAATGAACTCATTCTTTATTTATATTGGTGTTAAACCTACTGTATTCCAACTTCTCTATGGTTCATACCCCCCGATACTAGCCATAGATTCATCAAAATAAGCAAACTACACATGAAAAACAGAATCTGTCAAAAACAGAATAGTCTGTAGTAATCTGTAACTTTCGAATAATTATGAACTCTAAAAATCCTACCAAAATAGGAAGTCATAGGCAAGTTGTCTATTGATCTACTTCAAAATAATCAACTAAAAATCACGTTTCTGTGATTTATTAAAATTATTCTCGTGTGCGCAAAAGTTTCTATTTTTTAGCAAGATCAAATTAACTATCACCCAAGATGATCCAATAGGTTCTACTTGGCAAAAACACTAATTAAAACATAAAACCACATCTAAACAGAGGCTAGATGAATTATTTATTACTAAACAGGAACTATAAGAAAGGAACAAAAATAAAATTGGGTTTCCTCCCAACAAGCGCTATCGTTTAACGCCGCTAGCTAGGCATAAAAACGAGAATAAATCTAAGTATTGTCATCTTTGGTATTCAATTCATAAGTGGCTCTCACCATAGATTCATAAGGTAATATTTCTAGGAAAGTGTTCCATGCCTTTCGTTAATGGAAATTGGAATCTAATATTTCCTTCCTTCATAGCAATAATTTCACCAATCGTTCTAAGGAAAGGTCTACCAAGAATAATAGGACATGAAAAATTGCAATCTATGTCAAGAACGATAAAATCTACGGGCACATAATTCCTATTTGCAACAATAAGAACATCATTAATCCTTCCCATAGGTTTCTTAATGGTGGAATCCACAAGGAGCAAGTTTAAAGAGCAATCATCAAATTCACGGAAACCTTACACACCACATAAAGTTTTTGGAATCGTGGAAACACTAGCACCCAAATCACACAAAGCATAGCATTCATGATCTTTAATTTTAATTTTAATAGTAGGTTCCCACTCATCATAAAGTTTTCTAGGGATAGAAACTTCCAATTCAAGTTTTTCTTCATAAGATTGCATCAAAGTATCGACGATATGTTTGGTAAAAGCTTTAATTTGATTATAAGCATGAGGAGAATTCAACACGGATTGCAACAAGGAAATACAATCTATTAAAGAACAATCATCATAATTAAATTCCTTGAGATCCAAAATAGTGGGTTCATAGCTATGTAAGTTTTGACCTCTCCAATTCCACTTTTACCAATTTTAGCATCAATATCTAAAAACTCCGAATTATTGGGACGCCTTTTAACTAAAGTTGACTCATCTCCAGTCCCATCATTATCAAGATTCATATTACAAAACAAAGATTTAATAGGAGACACATCAATCACTTTTAGATCTTCATCATTATTATCATGAAAACTAGAAGAACACGCTCTTACAAAGCAATCTTTCTTAGCATGCATCCTAGCGGTTCTTTCTTTGCACTCATCAATGGAAATTCTCATGGATTTGAGAGATTAATTGATATCATGCTTAGGTGGAATAGATCTAAGTTTCAAAGAATCAACATCAAGAGAAATTCTATCCATGTTCCTAGCCAATTCATCAATCTTAAGCAATTTTTCTTCAAGCAAAGCATTGAAATTCTTTTGATAATTCATAAATTCTTTAACACTAATCTCAAAATCAGAGGGCATCTTCTTAAAATTCCCATAAGAGTTGTTGTAGGAATTACCATAATTATTAGAAGAATTACTAGGAAACGGCCTAGGATTAAAGTTTCCTCTATAAGCATTGTTACCAAAATTATTCCTACCAACAAAATTCACATCCATAGATTCATTATTATTCTCAATTAAAGTAGACAAAGGCATATCATTAGGATCAATAGGGGCACTCTTATTAGCAAACAATTTCATAAGTTCATCCATCTTTCCACTCAAAACATTAATCTCTTCTATCGCATGAACTTTTTTACTAGTAGATCTTTTGGTGTGCTATTGAGAATAATTAACCAAAATATTATCTAGGAGTGTAGTAGCTTCTCCTAAAGTGATTTCCATAAAAGTGCCTCCTAAGGCCGAATCTACAATATTTAATCCATGTGTAGGGCAATTGCGAATCATTAATTTCATCTTCTCCCAAGATTGTGCAACATGCTCATGATCAAGTTGCTTAAAATTCATATCGTTTCTAAGAGAGATGATCTTAGAGGGAGGACAATACTTAGAGATAAAAGCATCTTTGCACTTATTCCATGAATCAATACTATTTTTAGGCAAAGACAAAAACCAAGTTTTAGCACGATATCTAAGTGAAAACGGAAATAACTTAAATTTAACAATATCATTATCCATGTCTTTCTTCTTTTGCATATCACACAAATCAACAAAGTTGTTTAGATGAGTAGTGGCATCTTCACTAGGAAGGCCAGAGAATTGATCTTTCATGACAAGATTCAAAGGAGCAGCATTGATTTCACAAGATTCAACATCATTAAGAGGAGCAATCAGGGTGCTAAGGAAATCATTATTATTGGTACTGGAAAAGTCACACAATTTAGTATTATCTTGAGCCATTGTGACAAGCAATCCAACACGCAAGCACACAAGATACAAGCAAAAAAGACGCGAACAAAAAAGAGAGGGCGAATAAAACGGCAAGGGTGAAGTGGGGGAGAGGAAAACGAGAGGCAAATGGCAAATAATGTAATGCGAGGGAGAAGAGTTTGTGATGGGTACTTGGTATGTCTTGACTTGTGCGAAGACCTCCCCGGCAACGGCGCCATAAATCCTTCTTGCTACCTCTTGAGGACTGCGTTGGTTTTCCCTTGAAGAGGAAAGGGTGATGCAGCAACGTAGCGTAAGTATTTCCCTCAGTTTTGAGAACCAAGGTATCAATCCAGTAGGAGGCTCCACGCAAGTCCCTCATACGTATACAAACAAACAAGAACCTCGCAACCAACGCGATAAAGGGTAGTCAATCCCTTCACGGCCACTTGCGAAAGTGAGATATGATAGAGATAATAAGATAAGATAAATATTTTTGGTATTTTTATGATATAGATTGGAAAGTAAAGATTGCAAAATAAAGTAGATTGGAAACTTATATGATGGAAAATAGACCCGGGGGCTAGAGGTTTCACTAGTGGCTTCTCTCAAGATAGCATAAGTATTACGGTGGGTGAATAAATTACTATCGAGCAATTGATAGAAAAGTGCATAGTTATGAGAATATTTAGGCATGATCATGTATATAGGCATCACGTCAGGGACAAGTAGACCGACTCCTGCCTGCATCTACTACTATTACTCCACACATCGACTGCTATCCAGCATGCATTTAGAGTATTAAGTTCATAAGAGCAGAGTAACACATTAGGAAAGATGACATGATGTAGAGGGATAAACTCAAGCAATATGATATAAACCCATCTTTTTATCCTCGATGGCAACAATACAATACATGCCTTGCTGCCCCTGCTATCACTGGGAAAGGACACCGCAAGATTGAACCCAAAACTAAGCACTTCTCCCATTGCAAGAAAGATCAATCTAGTAGCCAAACCAAATTGATATTCGAAGAGACTTGCAAAGATAACCAATCATACATAAAAGAATTCAGAGGAGATTCAAATATTTCTCATAGATAAACTTGATCATAAAACCACAATTCATCGGATCTCGACAAACACACCGCAAAAGAGTTACATCGAATAGATCTCCAAGAAGATCAAGGAGAACATTGTATTGAGATTCAAAGAGAGATAAGAAGCCATCTAGCTGATATCTATGGACCCGAAGGTCTGTGGTAAACTAGTCACAACTCATTTGATGTAGAAGCCCTCCATGATCGATTCCCCTCCGGTGGAGCGCCGAAAAAGGCCCCAAGATGTGATCTCATGGGTACAGAAGGTTGCGGCGGTGGAAATAGGGTTTCATGGTGCTCCTGGATGTTTTTGGGGTACGTAAGTATATATATGCGAAGGAAGTCGGTCAGGGGAGCCACAAGGGGCCCACAAGGGTGGGGGCGTGCCCACCTCCCTAGGGCGCGCCCTGGACCCTCGTGGCCGCCTCGTCTGCTTCTTGACGTCCACTCCAAGTCTCCTGGATTGCATTTGTTCCAAAAAGATCTCTTCCGAAGGTTTCATTCCGTTTGGACTCCGTTTGACATTCCTTTTCTTCGAAACACTGAAATAGGCAAAAAAAAATAGCAATTTTGGCTGGGCCTCCGGTAAATAGGTTAGTCCCAAAAATGATATAGAAGTGTATAGTAAAGGCCATAAAATCCAAAACAGGTAATATAATAGCATTGAACAATAAAAAATTATAGATACGTTGGAGACGTATCACTGATGGTTTTGGTGCGGCTGCTCCTGCTCGTATCGCCGCCACGACGGCGGTCGCCGCCGAGCACTTGCCTAAGGTCATCAAAAGGTAGGTGTACTATGGATCCAAATTGCCCTGCCAGGTTCCAATCTATCCCGATATTTTTTAGCATGTCCAAAGTATAGCTCCTTGCTGAATCCGTCCTGAATGACACCCCCCAGGAAAGCGATCTGCCGTTGGATCCGGAGCATGACTCCAGACTCCCACAACACGAGTTTGACTCCGAGTTTTGCGCCACCGAGAAGTACCAAAAGCAGAGTTGTGTGCACGGGCACACTCCCGCTCGACGTGTATGCACAGAGGGCTTCGACATTGGCAGGAGGTTTCTCAATTGCCCCTTAGAGGTTAGTGCTAAGTTCATCATTTTACTTCAGTTAATGCCACCACTCATCCTGAATACTATTTAACATTAGCAGGGATATGGGGCTTGTGCCTTTGTTAACTGGATGGATGAAGAATGGCATGGCAGGGCTCGGAGTGTTATCACCCAACCCGCAGAAGATAACGTAAAGCTGAAGAAGAAACCGGCTGATCTGGAATGTACAATCAGTATGATGAAGCAAGAAAGAATCAATCACATGCAATAGATGAAAGCAAGAGACAAGAGGAACTAGCATGTGTAGTTCTGGTTGTCACATTAGCCATGTTCTATGCGCTGTTTGAAATGATGATTAGGGGTTTTGTTTGACAGTATTGCTAAAGCACATCTAGATGTGCTCTAAGTAATGCACATCTAGGTCCTATGCCATTGATGTTACGAGAAGATTCCCACATATATTTTCCTTTGTCTTTTTTTCTTTTCCTTTGTAGTTTGATTATTATTGGCTTTATAAATAAGAAGAGCTCAATGTATTGCTTGCCAACTGTCCTACTCCCTTCGTACCGATATCGGTGCATAATCCCAAAACTCGTTCCTTCTTTTTGTCCTGAAAAAATAAACCAGCCAATAGGAGTCCTGCGCAACCCTGGGAATTTAGAGCGACTGGGTACAAATAATTGCGGTTGATTATATCAGCGGTTAGATAATACGTCAACCCCCGCTTCAATTGGCATTTCCTCTTCTCTGCATACCCTGCTTAAGTGTCCACCATCTTCATCGTCCCTGGCCAGCCGCGCTACACACTGGCACACACTCTGTAGCCATGGCAAGCAACAGTGAGGACGACAGTTCAACCATCAGTCTGGCGCCCAATGATAGGTCAACATCGGAATCATCCCGCTCGTCTTCCATGAGTCCGGCACTGAGCCCAGACCTTGATTATATCCGGATCATGGAAGGGACGCCACCTCCGGAGTCGTCAGACGATAACCAGACGGACGAGGAGCCGTCGGAGGATGGAGAAGAGGATGACGATGATGATGATGAGGAATGGTCGAACAAGGAGGAGGATGATGACGACAGCAACGGCAATGACGACGGCGGCGGCGATGAAAAGCCAATCGTCAGTGGCAAGAAGCATCCTCACCAAGACGATGTCACGGGGCCATCCAACAACAACAACAAGAAGAAGAAGGACTAAATTAAGCAGACTGTACATATCCATGTTTCTGTTCGCTCATATTAATTTGTTATCTCTGTTTATCCTGTCAATCTCATCGTAGATGGTTAGTAATAAGTATTCGACAGAGATCTTCTACATTATCACCCACAGGTTGGTTTGGTGAACTGTGTGCCCTAACGAGCACATAATTCACAAAAAAGACCGTATGGGCTGTCTATAATGATTGCACACAATTCTGATTACCGGCATGTTTGCCGGGTATCACACACATCTTGTTACGCCGAATCATTTGTGTTCACCTCGATCATTGCAAACAGTTCATTGGAGCGAACTGTATGCTATATATCGCACACACATTGATATGGCTACCCGTTTCTGTTGTTCTGTCTAATCGCAAATAGTTCGCATGGATGAACCGTATGCTCCGCATCGCACACACAACTAAAATCTGAATCGTGTTTGATGTGCCCGCCATTGCAAATGGTTTGCACCTTTTTGACAGTTAGTTTACACCACCGTTTGCTATTATTGAATCACACACATTTTTGTCGAAGGGTCTCTGATCATAGTGTCGCATTAGCGGCATCCTGCAGTAGTGGGGGGTGGCTGATATATTTCCATGCTAGATGTGTTATTCTCAAGATGAGTGTTTATCCAATTGTCATTGCACGAGAGTATGGCAAAGGTATTAGGGATGCCTACTCCCAAAATGAAAAATGAATTTACTTTATGTTGTCAAATAATAAATTCCTTGGGAAGTGTTGGTATGGAAGGCACCCGTGGATACAGTTAGCCATGGAAAGTGAAAGTATGGTGGAAAAAGGAATAAACTTTATTTTTATTTGGGAACCGCCTATGATATATCTAGCATGGAAATTATTGGGAACTAGTCGATCGTTTTCGTTGACAGGAAAAGCATGCCACCCAAAATGTTTTATCTCTATCTTTTTCGCTTTGAGCTCTGGCACCTCTACAAATCCCTACTTCCCTCCGCGAAGGGCCTTTCTATTTATTTATGAAATTTTTATTTTTATTTGAGTCTCCATCTTCTCTTATAAAGCACTAACTAAGGGGCACTATGATTGTACTTGAGCATTGGGTGTAGCTAGTATGCCAGTGTGTTTCGTGAATGGATCAATGATTGAGCATAATGGGCTAGGGATAACTTGCTTTAGCGTTGATATTTTGAAAGACATGGTTGTTTGTTGATGTGCTTGAGTATTAAAGTCCTCATGTCAAAACTAGACTATTGCTTTGAACCTTATAAAAGTCCAAATGTCCATGCTACAAAGAAAACAATGTGTGATGAACATGTTAGGCAGCATTCCACATCAAAAATTCTGTTTTTATCATTTACCTACTCGAGGACGTGCAGGAATTAAGCTTGGGGATGCTAATATGTCTGCAAGGTATCTATAATTTTTGATTGTTCCATGCTGTTATATTATCGTTCTTGGATGTTTTACAATCATTTTACAACCATTTTCTATCATTTTTGGCACTAACCTATTGACATAGTGCCAAGTGCCAATTGCTGTTGTTTGCTTGTTTTTTTACATCGCAGGAAATCAATATCAAACGGAGTCCAAATGCAGGAAAACTTTTTGTGGATTTTCCTAGACCAGAAGACTCCTGTTGGGCCAAAAAAGTACTTGGGGGGAGCTCCGAGGGGAGCACAACCCACCAAGGCGCGCCTGGGGGCCCAGGCGCGCCCAGGTGGGTTGTGCCCATCTCGGTGGCCTCCTGAACCGCCTCTTTTCTCTATATATATCCCAATATTCTAGAAACCATAGGGCAGTCTACGAAAATAAATTCCAGCCGCCAGAAGTTCCAGAAGCACCAGATCCAATCTAGACGCCATCACAGAGGGGTTCATCATCCTCATTGGTCCCTATCCGATGATGCGTGAGTAGTTCATTGTAGACCTACAGATCCGTAGTTAGTAGATAGATGGCTTCCTCTCTCTCTTTTGATTCTCAATACAATGGTCTCTTGGAGATCTATTTGATGTAACTCTTTTTTGCGGTGTGTTTGTTGGGATCCGATGAAGTCTGTGTTTATGATCAGATCTATGTTTTTATCCATGAAAGTTATTTGAGTCTGTTGATCTCTTATATGCATGATTACTTATAGCCTCATATTTCTTCTTTGAATCTTTGGTTTAGTTAGGCCAACTAGATCGATTTTTCTTGCCATGGGAAGATGTGCTTTTTGATGGGTTCGATCTTACGTTGCTTGATCCTAGCGACAGAAGGGGAACCGACACGTATGTATCGTTGCTATTAAGGATAACAAGATGGGGTCTATTTATACATAAATAGATCTTGTCTACATCATGTCATTGTTCTTATGGCATTACTCCATTTCTCCATGAACTTAATACACTAGATGCATGTTGGATAGTTGTCGATGTGTGGAGTAATAGTAGTAGATGCAGGCAGGAGTCGGTCTACTAATCTTGGACGTGATGCCTATATAATGATCATTGCCTAGATATTATCATGATTATTTGAAGTTCTATCAATTGCCCAATAGTAATTTGTTTACCCACCATATGCTATTTTTCTCGAGAGAAGCCACTAGTGAAATCTAAGGCCCCCAGGTCTCTTCTTTATTATATTTGCCTTCGCGATCTATTTTTATTTGCTTTTATTTTTCAGATCTATTAATCCAAGAATACAAAAATTCCTTACTGCAATTTTTTTATCTCGCGTTCCCGTGAGATCTATTTATCCAATCTACTACAATTTTACCTATCTTTTTACCCGTGACAGTTTGACAACCCCTCTCTTACGTCGGATTGCAAGTATTTTTCTTTGTGTGCATGAGCTGTTTACTTGGTGCTGTGTGGTTCTCCTACTGGTTCGATAACCTTGATCTCATCACTGATGGAAATACCTACCGTAGCTGTGCTGCATCACCCCCTCCTCTTTGGGGAAATACCGACATAGTTCAAGCCGCATCATCGGTCCCACCGAGAAGCCTCACGTTCACATTTTGAATTGAATCGGTCTCACCGAGTTCTCCTATTCAGTCTGACCGAGTTGGGTCAAATGTGTGTAACAGTTAGATTTTGTGTGGAGGCCATATATACCCCTCCACCCCCTTCTCTGTTCAAGAGGGAGCCATCAGAACGTGCCTACACTTCCACTACTCATTTTCTGAGAGAGAACCACCTACTCATGTGTTGACACCAAGGCATTCCAATCCAACCACCAGAATCTTGATCTCTAGCCTTCCCCAAGTTGCTTTCCACTCAAATCATCTTTCCACCATAGCCAAATCTGTGTGAGAGAGTTGAGTGTTGGTGAGACTATCATTTGAAGCACAAGAGCAAGGAATTCGTCATCATCACACCATCTATTACCTTTTGGGGAGTGGTGTCTTCTTGATTGGTTAGGTGTCACTTGGGAGCCTCCAACAAGATTATGGAGTTGAACTAAGGAGTTTGTAAGGGAAAGGAGATCTCCTACTTCATGAAGATCTAGCCAAGTGAGGCAAGTCCTTCATGGGCGATGGCCATGGTGGGATAGACAAGGTTGCTTCTTCGTGGACCCTTCGTGGGTGGAGCCCTTCGTGGACTCGTGCAGACGTTACCCTTCGTGGGTTGAAGTCTCCACCAACGTGGACGTACGATAGCACCACCTATCAGAACGACGCCAAAAATCTTCGTGTCTTCATTGCGTTTGCACACTCCTATCCCATCCCTTTAATTTCTTGCAAATTGCATGCTTTATTCTTTCCGCTTCTCGTACTCTTATCATGCTTGCTTGAAATGTATTGTGAATGCTTAAACTTGTGCTAAAACTCCACCTCAACTTAAAGAACTTAAAAACTGTTACTTTTGCTTGTTGAGGGTCTAATCACCCCCCTCTAGACACCTCTTCTCGATCCTTTCAATTGGTATCAGAGCTTTGGTCTCCATTGCTTTGGTTTAATCACCATTGGAGGAAGATGGATAAGTCTATGATTGGGAGTATTAGAAGTAGAGTGCCTATTCTTGATGGGGAGTTCTATAGTGCTTGGAAAAATGAGATGCTTGAGATTTTCGATGAATATCACTTGAACACGTATATTACTAGCCCTTGTGCACCTCTTATTGATCAATTGCAGCCTACCCCCGATGAATCTCTTGACATGATCCGCAATCTTAGAACTGTTAATCTTATCATAAGAGGATTGCCTAGAAACTTGATTGTATGCTTGCCAACACTTGAATTTGCCTACACCATATGGAGATATGTTGAGGAACGTTTTCCAAACTATTCCTTGAAAAATCTAGATGAGATTCTTCAAAAGTCCATAGCTTTTCAAAAAATGAAACCTAGTGATCCTAAATTTGATGATTGTCTATTTGAGCTTCGTGACCTTATGTGTGCCAAAGGAGATGTTGGAGTCATTAGTAACATCATTTCTCAAGTCACTAGAATTCATAAAGATGAATATTGTCATGGCCATAAATCTAATGAATCACTCTCTCTAGGTGATGATCAATCACAAGACAATGTTGAACATGGATATTATGACGAGTATGATGATAGTGACTTTGATCTTGATGAGTCAATGCGACACTTTGGTCTTATGGCTAACCTTCGTGGCTACATGGCTGGAGGAAAGGAATGGGTTGTTGATAGTGGATGTACCGATCACATGACCGGAGACAAGGATATGTTTCATGAGCTTGCTGAAAATCACGACCCTCAAAAGTATGTCACTTTTGGTGATAACTCAAATGGTAAGGTGGTTGGCCTTGGTAAGGTGGCCATCTCACATGACAGCTCCATCCAAAATGTTATGCTCGTTGAATCTCTTGGCTATAATTTACTTCTTGTATCTAGATTAGCTGATTTCGGTTTTGATGTCCTATTTACTAGTAGATTGCCAAGTGTTTCAAAGAGATAATCATAATATGGTCTTTACCAGTATACGTAGAGGTGATCTATACATTGTTGATTTCGCTAAAAAGGCTCAACCTAGAACTTGCTTAATTTCTAAATCATCTAAAGGTTGGTTGTGGCATAGAAGGTTAGGTCACGTGGGCATGCGAAATCTTGATAAGCTTATTAAGGGTGATCATATCGTTGGTGTTAAAGATGTTATATTTGACAAGGATAGAGTTTGTAGTGTTTGTCAAGTCGGAAAACAAGTTGGAGGAAGTCATCCCATGAAAAACATTATGACCATGAGAAGACCGCTCGAGCTACTTCATATGGATCTTTTTGGTCCCAATGCCTACAAGAGTCTTGGTGGTAACTCATTTGGTTTGGTCATTGTTGACCATTTTTCAAGATTTACGTGGGTGTTCCTTCTTGATGATAAATCGCAGGTCCAAAAGATCTTCAAGAACTTCGCTAGGAAGGCCCAAAATCAATTTCAAGTGAAGATCAAGAAGGTTCACAGCGACAACAGAACGGAGTTCAAGAACGCCAATGTAGATACCTTTCTTAACGAAGAAGGGATTTCACATGAGTTCGCAGCTATGTACACACCTCAACAAAATGGAGTTGTTGAGAGGAAGAACCGGACACTTATTGAGATGGCGAGAATGATGCTTGATGAATACAAGACACCAAAACACTTTTGGGCAGAAGCGGTTGAGACAGCTTGTCATACAACTAATCGACTATATCTTCACAAGCTTCTCAGCAAGACGACATATGAGCTTCTCACAGTTAAAAAACCCCAAGTTGGATACTTTCGAGTATTTGTATCAAAGTGCTACATTGTTGATAAGCATCGTCGTTCGAAATTTGCCCCTAAATCTCATGAAGGTTTTCTACTCGGTTATGGCTCAAACTCTCACACTTACCGTGTCTACAACAATTTCACTCGAAAGGTTGAAGAGATGGTGGATGTGAAGTTTGATGAATCTAACGGCTCGCAAGTAGAGCAATTGCCAATTGATGTAGGAGACAAAGACCCTTCGGAAGCAATTCAAGACATGTCTATTGGAAAGATTCGTCCAACGAAGGTGAAGGAGAGTACCTCGTCCATTGAAGTGGAAGCCTAAAATTCACAACAAGGTGAACCATAAGTTGACTTGGAGGCATCCACAAGTGGAACACGTCAGGATGAAGGAAACGAGGAAGTACAATGAGATGAACCTTATCGACCTCCTTCTCCACCTCCACAAGAGAACATCAATGCCACCAACAATGAAGAAGGACAAGAAGAAGAGGATGTTTCACCCCGACCCAAACAAAAGCTCTCACGAGTTAGAGCAAGAGTCTCAAGAGATCATCCCGTTGAACAAATCTTTGATGATATTCAAACCAGGAGAATTACTCTCCCTAAAAATCGTTTGGCTAACCTTTGTGAACATTACTCATTCATTTCTAGCATTGCACATATGAAGGTTGAAGAGGCTCTTGATGATCCGGATTGGGTGAATGCTATGCATGAAGAGCTATACAACTTCAAGAGGAATCAAGTGTGGACATTGGTAGAAAAGGTGGACGACAACCAAAATGTCATTGGAACCAAGTGGGTGTTTCGAAATAAGCAAGATGAAGATGGACAAGTTGTACGCAACAAGGCCCGTCTCATCGCCCAAGGCTACACTCAAGTCGAAGGTATGGACTATGGTGAGACATATGCCCCCATTGCTAGACTTAAGTCCATGCACATCTTACTTGCTTATGCCAATCACCATGATATCACTCTATACCAAATGGACATTAAAAGTGCTTTTCTAAATGGTGAAATTGAGGAGGAAGTCTATGTTAAACAACTGTCGGTGCAACAAACCCTGGGTCTGTTGCCCAACTATGCACAGGCACAAGATCAAGATGGAAACACCAGCTCAAGCCAGGGGTTGAAGAACCAAGAGATTTGAAGAACTAACATGCAGCTTAGAGGGACCAAGATCAAACCAGAGTGGCGAGATATCAGCAGGAGAAGGACCTCCCTTGCCCGACAGGTGGAGCCCGGCAAGGGGAAATGCCACCACCAGAAGCAAGCAGCCAAGACTCCCCGGCAGAGCCTGCCGCGGCTCATGGGGGTTAAACCACCCCGCCAGCCACTCAACCGTGACTCGCGTTGCCAATCAGTGCGGTGTCAAGCCGTAAGGTGATTAAGTGGAAGCCATTCGCCACATGGCAGCCATTTCATACAGAAGAAACCCACAGATGACACCCGTCGTGCAACGTGTCAAGAGAACAGGTGCGGAGCTGGTGAGATAGCCCAGCAGGCCTTGCCGGGCGACCTGTGATGTGACACTAAGCGGTGCATTAAATGCACCCTTTCAGCCCGCAGAGTTAGGTATGATAGCACTGTTTGATATCATATCAATGGATAATGACCACTTTGCCACTGTGGTGACCCCTTAATCTATAAAAGGAGGCCCATGGCACTCGGGGGAGGGGTTAGAGGGTTGGAAAGTTGACAAACCCAAGCCACCATATGCGCGTAGTCGCTGCAGCCCTGAGGCAAACCTTGCCGGGCAAGTGTACTACGCCTCACCACATTCATTCTACCGTCAATCCACCAAAAGCTCTTACGCCTCATGGTGACCCGAACCTGGGTAAATTGCTTGTGTGCTCTCTGACATGCTGCCGTGCGTTGACCTGCTCTTTGTGCAACGCAATGTCCCCCCGCCGAACCACCAAGGGGCCACCCGCTCCCATAGGTGGCCATGGATATCCTGCAACATCTTTGGTGCGCCAGGTAGGGGGCTCGCTTGCGCAAACCAGAAAGCGTACGTAGCACGTCACCTTCATCGCCATCTTCATCTTCGACGACGCCATCGACCATGGTGCCCAAGAAGAAGAAGTCCGGCCCTTCGGCCCATCCGTCCACCTCGAGGGCTCCGCCGCCCGCGGCCTCAAGTGCCTCGGAGGCTACGGAGGTGAGCGAGGACGTGAAAGCTGCTGGGGGAGTAACCGGAGCGGGTGGCACCAACACCGCTTCCCCGGTGGCCGACATGGGGGCTGGAGATGTCGGAGAAGAATAACATCAGCAACGCCCTGGTGGTCATGCACCACAAGGTGCGGGCGAGGGGGTCACTCCATCTGCACCTGCTCCTCCCACTGACGGGCATAGCCGCATCAATGACGCTCGGTTCGGGGCGAACCATCGCCCTCCGGCCGCCCCCACCATGGGAGCGACCACGGCCCGTGTGTCTCCTCCCGGACGAGCCGACCAGACTACTGTGCTCGACGGAGCCGCTGACCCCTGTAACACCCCGGATGTAACTTTCCATATTTGTAACTCCAACTCTTGCCATTTTCGGCTATGTGCTATGATATTCCCTCCATGGTTGGGTTTTATTTTTCGTTTTGCATTTTGTTCATGTCATGCATCTCATATCATGTCATGATGTGCATATCATTCACATATGTGTTCGTCTCATGCATCCGAGCATTTTCCCCGTTGTCCGTTTTGCAATCCGACACTCCCACGTGCATCGGCGCACACCTCTTGTATCTTTTCGTGAGTGGGTGTTAAACATTCTCAGAATGGACGAGCCTTGCCAAGTGGCCTTGGTACACCATCGGTAGACCACCTGTCAAGTTTCGTGCCATTTGGAGGTCGTTTGATACTCCAACGGTTAACCGCTTAACCGCAAAGGCCTCTTTTGGGTTGCAGCCCAAAACCCCTCCAAAACAGCCCAATAACCCATCTAAGTCACTTCCATCCTCTAGGCCGTTCGATCACGATCATGTGGGCGAAAACCACACCTCATTTGGAGCTTCCTAGCTTCCTCTACCTCTATATAAAGACCTCCATTTCCAAATCCCGGATGAATCCACCCCTAACCCTAGTCTTCTTCCACCCCGCGTCGCCGGACACGTCCGGTCCGGCCGGACAAAAATCCCGCCGCCGCCCAATCGGGGCGCGCCACATCACGACCCGGGCCGCCCCGCCGCCGCGCCTCCACCGTGGGCCCGCCAGGCCCGTGGCCGGCCCTCCCGCGCCCGACCGGGCCCGTGCCCCG